>NC_050527.1:25961093-25982690 GCF_002922805.2 Oryzias melastigma | reverse complement strand
ACTGAAACATTCCCCATATTTTGTCACAATATGTAACCTATACGATATGTATTGAGATTTGAATCTTATGGCCAAACTCTTTTCAACACACACCCCTATTAAACACACCGGACTAAGGTAATCAGCAGCAGATAAGGTAGGATTTCTGGAAAACCAGCAGAAGGCCGACCCTTGGGGATTGGAGTTTGACACTCTTGATTTAAACACTCAAACATCAGACACAGGACAGAAGGTTAAGGCCCTAAAGGAACCTGTGGTGAACAGGTGAAATGATAACTCAAGTGAACCATCTATGACCTCCTGTGGACAGATTGAATGACACTCTTTTTCTGTTTTCATGCTCATAATTGACCACTAGAGTGCAGAAAAGATTCTATAAATGGATGAACACATCTTTTATTTTAAGGCAACTTTGATATTCTACTCAAACATAATAATTTTACAATAAACCCAGTAATCTGTTAAACTCCCAAAAAAGCATGAAAAAAAAATTTCTGAAGCAATCAACCTTCAATCAACCTGACCGTTTAAAAATACCACAAAAATAATGGTGTTACAATTTATTGAGGCCAATTCAAGCAGATTCTTCTTCATGTGTGTTTGTGGAGGAGATTTGATTCTTGTTCATTTTAGGAAAAATGCAGATATAATCTAATGAGGTTTAAATTGGGGGGAAAGATGTAATGATCATTTAATAGTGAGATCAATTAATGTATCTATATGTCTTTAGAATGAAAGAGACTGCTGTCCTTTATGTTAAAAAGTATAAATGCCTGAAGAAAGCTGCAATCATTGATTATTCATGCAAATATGTTCCTGGTTAGGGCTTTAAGTGGACAACAAGAGTGGCGGTACTCTCTTTCATGGAAATCAAAGCATAAAATCCAGAGAATCTTGAATGTAAATATTGATCAATAAAAATAAATCCTTTTCTCAATGTATCTTAATATGAACTAAGAAAGAGAGAGCTCAGGTCAAGTCTATAAACAGATGTATTCCTAAACTGACTGTGTACATTAAATTATTCTAAATGGGTGTACAATTACATTGATTTTCTTTAGATTTAATAATATGCAAACAGGCCAATAACAATTTCCATAATCAAATTTGGTTTCCAATAACAAAATGAAAGAAATATTTTGAAAAATTAAAAACAAGCATGTGTGCTTTCAGTTCCCAGAAGAACAGCTTCAACATTGTTCTAGTCAGTAACTGAAACTCAGTGTCTAAAACAACAAAACACTTCAAACCAGTTCATTGTTTTCTTGTTCATTTGCAGCAGCATGTATAGAACCAAGCAAGACCGCCAAAGATTTTCCCAAATTATTTCTACAACAAAGTGCAACATAAAGACCAAAGCATCTGTCCAGACACGAATAGATGTTCATGAAGCAGAAAACATACAAAACATCAAATTTGCCACCAAACAAAAAAAAAAAAGATCATCATTAATAATGTGATGAAAAAAACCCTAAAAACTCTTATTTAAACTATTAAAGACAGAACCACGTAATAAAACTGACTCACAGGGGCATTGCTGAATAGAAGGAATGAGACAATATGAACAGGGATGCCCAACAAGTGTGCACAGAGGCTCCAACATGAAGATCTTTATTGGCAATCTTTCAGAGTTTTCTCTATCTCCTCAAACACACGCTTCATCTTCTCCTCCCATTCCTGCTCCAGTGCTTCCATGTTACCGCCGCAGCGCATAGCATTGGCCAGCATGGTGATGCAGCCGATGCTGAGCAGGTATACCAGGTGGTCGCAGACCTTGGTCATGGCGTCGCGCTTGTTGTCTAAGCCCTCCTTGAACACCTTCAGGATGGGATCGGTGGACATCGAGCTCACACCTATCATGCTTTCATACAGGGTCCAAAGATTACCATCACGTTCTGTCTCCTGGTAGACCTTTTCAAACTTATCAAATCTATGACTCATCTCCTCTGGTGGGGCGTTGATCACCTTCATGTACTCTTTGTGCTGGCGTTCCAGGTTCTTCTCCAGTGGTGCGAATTGTGTTTGCATTGTCTCTAACTTGATGTTATTTATCACCTCGTTGATTTCTTTTGTGAGCTCATCAAAGCCATTGTCGATCTTCTGGAACTCCTTCCTTAGCTCCTCTATGCTGTCGTCATTATTGTCGCCAATATTTATAAGCACCCCAATAAAGGAACTGGCAAGACTGAGACATGGGAAAACTGTTGCTGCTGAATTAACAACGGCTTGTACAATTTTCAGGCTCGTGATGGCATACTGCTGGATTCTTTCTTTGTCCACTTCCATGATTCTTCTGCTGGTTTGTGACAGACAAGAGGATAGATTTACTGCCAAAAGCTAAACAAGCACGATTTCATCCATGACCTTAAAAAAATAATAATAATAAAAAAAAAACAGTTTGAGTCACTATCCAGGCTAATTTTTGCTTTTATTCTGCACTGTTTCTGAATCGAAACACCTCTAAGGTTCTTATGTAACTTTGAAATTCCATCATTTTTAAAAGTTATAAACTGTAGCTTTAATATTCTTGGAACCATTGAATTTTTTTAACCAATTGTGATTCATGTCTTCATTGAAAATTATTGAAAAATAATGAAGACTTTGTTTTACCATGAATATGGTGAGTATTCATAGATAGCTGATATCATTAGAACTATTTATCTTTTTTTTTTTAATTAAATTTAAATTATTGGATTCTTTTCTTAACCTTTTAAGGCATCTTTTATGTTTTATCACCGTAAAACAGGGTTCCGGGTCATGAGCAGACGCGTATCTCCAGCTCTCCTCAACTCGGCTTTTAAAGTCTTTTAAAGTTGCCCCCAAGCGACTTTAATTACCGAGCTGCAGAAACAGCTACCCCAACGAAGAGAGTTGAACATGCCACCGAAGAAAAATTTTGAAGCTGATTTGGGAGAGCTCAAAACTGTGTTAGCCGACATACAGGCTAAGCTAACCCCAGCAGTTCTCTGTGATACTAAACTATCAGACCTGCTGGAACTTCAAGCTAAGCTATCACCGCTGCTACAACTCATGGAAGATTTCCGTCAAGAAAAGGCAGGTAACGAACAACGAGATAATCGCAGAGATCTCCTGGAGAGGAGGATGCATGACATGGATCAACAGCCATGGATGAATAATGTGATTCTCACGGGACTTTAACTACTACCCCGGGTGCGGCCTGGTGCTACCAACGTTAGCATGGACGCTAACGGAGCTGTGATGGATGCTAACACGACCGTAGAGGATCAAGTTGGAGTATTTCTTGCTTTCAAAAGGATTTCATTGGACCTAAATACTGTTGAGGTCTGTCATCTGCTTCCTCGGAGAAAGAATACGGATAAACCAGCGATCCTGGAGAGGAGATGTTTAGCTGAAGATAAAAAAAAAAAGTTAAAGCAGCTTCTTCAAACCCGCAGAACTGCTGGTAGAAAACATGGCAGTGGGAAGTCAATACGAGACCTAAACTGGAAAAGTTTCTATCCGGATCAAAGCAGAAGAGAACTGGTTTAGCACCTTTGAAAATATGAGGTAGGACACTTAAAAACTAAAATGCACATTCACCTGTCAGCACCACCTCTGTGCACTTTAAATAATTTCAATTTCAGGTATAACTTAGAAAATTAGAAATGAGAACAAAATTGGCAGTGTCTGGGTTATTCTAAACAAAACACTTTGATGTAAACCACAAACACACAACTGTGTGTGAGTGTGTGTATATATATATATATATATATATATATATATATATATATATATATATGCATACTTTTCTTACTTTAAAATAAGTTGTCTTCTCCAAAAAAATAAATTTTGCTTTCAGCTGCCACTGATACCACTGGAATCAAAGGAAGAGAGGATTTCTTACCTCTGCGACAGGACCTGCTTCACCTTCCTCTACAATCAGCTAGTTCCTCTTTTTTAAAGGCTCACTGAGAGAAGGAAACTCCCATGTGTTCAACAGGGAGGTCAAAAAGGAAGCAAAAAAAAAACAAATGTGCAGCCCGATTAAACTCATTTTAATTATAATCCCATTGCAAAACCCAGTTTCAACATGAGTAAAGCTCTTGAGTTAAAAATGCGTCAAAATACAAAATGTCATCATTTGGATGACAAAATGTGCCCCTCGAGGTCGACTCTTTCTACTTCAATCAGTGGCTTCTTGCTGTGAAAGTGAATATTGAAAGTGCAGGTAAACTCACCTCCGGCTGACATTCACACATTTCCAAGCCCGGAAGCACCCAAGAAGCATGGCAGATGCGTCATTGATGGAATTTATTGATAAGATGAAACATTTTTCTTATACTTTTTTAGAATCCAAATAAATGTAATCCATTGAAGAGAAAACCCAAGGGCACTAGAAGGGAACTCAAAGGCAAAGGAGCTACCAAAGGCGTAGAAAGCTCTGCAATGGCTTTAAGAGGCATAAAACTTCAAATTCTTTAACTTAAAATGCTGGAAAAGTATTTAGTTATCTTAACCTTTGTTTTAATCACAAACAAACACAATTGGATGGGTAG
This sequence comes from Oryzias melastigma, assembly GCF_002922805.2. Lineage (NCBI taxonomy): Eukaryota > Metazoa > Chordata > Actinopteri > Beloniformes > Adrianichthyidae > Oryzias > Oryzias melastigma. Next base: position 25,978,173 of record NC_050527.1, on the reverse strand, counting down.
GAAGTTTGGCTCAGAGTCAAAGTATGAGGCGAAACGAGTTAATAGTTTCCAAATTGCGCAGAGCTTCTCAGACAAAGTTCATGACAATCTGTGTATTGAAACATACATAGTTGCTTGAGTTAATTCTTATTGTTTTAAATGATTGAGTATTGCCACTTGATTTTTTTCTTTATTTCATTTCAGCTCAAGTGATTGAAGTGACTTTGAACATGGCATGGTTGTTATTGCCAGACGGGCAAATGGTAAAAATGGCGCATACTTGTATAGCGCTTTCTACCCTCCTTCGAGGGCCCAAAGCGCTTCACAGTCACAGACCCATTCACCCATTCACAAGGACACTTTGACACATGGGTGGGCAAGGCGGGAGTCGAACCCGCTCACTTCTGATCAGGAGTCGACCGCCCTACCACTGCACCACAGCCGCCGGGCTGGTCCGATTATTTCAGAAACTGCTGATATACTGGGATTTTCACCCACAACCATCCCTAGGGTTTACAGAGAATGGTCAGAAAAAGAGAAAATAGTGACAGTTCTGTAGGCGGAAATAGTGGTTACAACTGAGAAGCTTCTAGTTCAGAGGAGCATCTCTGAATGCACAACACATCCAACCTGGAAGCAGATGGGCTACAGCAGCAGCTGATTTGGCTGCTTTCAAAATAAGCAGCGTGGCAGAGGAAAGACAATACAACTAACTGAGCAGGAAAAGTTTCTTTCTGAGTAAACATAGTGGCAGATTCAGAGGAGTGCTGGCTTACTATCTGTTCAAATATGAGGAAGAACATTCATAAACTCCAGCCAAGATGCATTTCCATTAAATTTGAAACTGCACACATTGGAACTGTGATAATAAATTGAAGTGTCCTTGAGCAAGACTCTGAACCCCACGTTTCTCTGGGGAGATATAGGTTGGTGCCAGTAAAAGGCAGTGGGGGTGTCTTCTGTGTGTGAATGTGTGTGTGCAAGGGTGTATAGAACTGTGACAGTAAAGCACTTTTGGCATTTTACTGTTTATCAGAATGTTGTCTAGCATGTTTGGATTTTGGGAGCAAGGCCCTCCTCTTCTTAAGCTACCGGGATACCAGTTGCTACTTCTGAAGCTACTAGGCATGTGACGCATGATCTAGAAATTGTTAAACAAGCATTCTTGAACAGGCTTTCAGCATATTATGGAGTTTACACTGGACAAGCTATGAGGAGTTTCTTCTTCTACTGTTAACAAGAGCATGTCCGTCACCTACAGCTTGGAATAGGTTTGGTGCAAAGAGTCAAAGCGGAGCAAATTTGGTGAATCTTGTTCCAGGTTTTTTCTTTCACAGCTCTATCCCCATATGTTTAAGACTTAGTGTCATAGAATTCTGGCTGGGCACAAACTACAACTCATTCCTCCTCCATGATCAATATTCAAACAGTTGGCACTTCCATGCATTTAAAGGGACACCATCAGAGTCCCTGATTCGCCAAAGTTTGACCAAGTTTAAATGTCGATTGCGGAATCACTAAATGCACATTTTGTACGTAGAGCCTGAAAACGGTCTAAACAGTCTCTCGCATGAATGCGAGAGTTTTGAACACGGGAGCCCAAAATGCACAAATACGAATATACACATAACTTGTTACAGGAAGTAGTCGCTTGACCACGTGCTCCAGAGGCCGGTGTGAACGTACCTTTAGTCACAGGTCGAGAGCAGAATCAGTGAAGAGGGCAAAGGAGAAGAGGAGCACAAGGACCTAGATTATCTCCAAGCAAAATCAAGATGGAGATGACTGGGGAACAGTTCAGTGAAGTGGAACCTCAAACTGGAGAACATAAAGTTCTGAGAGATGATCAATACCCCACCAGAGGAGAAGAAGATAGAGGAACAAATAAATCGATGGAAGAATGCAACAACAACAACAAGGCCAACCAGAATGTATTCGTGCTTTTTCTTTCACAGCTCTATTCCAATATATGAAAGACTTGGGAGTCATATAATTCTGGCACAATTATTGATTTCCCATCAAGGACCAATTTTCAAACAGTTGTCACTACCGAATCCCTCTCCAAGGCCAATGTCCCTGATTGCCTCAATCAGCTTTCAATCCACATTTAATAAAAGCCTATTTTGTATGTGGAGCCTGAAAACAGTTTTAGCGGTCTCTTGCATGAATGCGAGACTTTTGAACATAGAAGCCCAAAATGCAAATCTACAAATCAGTCACAGTCACAACAGTCACAGATCACCAGCAGATTCATTGATGTGAGCAAAGAAGGAGAAAAGACAATCAAGAACTAAACATCTGAGCCAACAGAAATTACATGTGGAGTGCCCCAAGACTCCATCCTGGGACCACTTCTATTTAACATCTACATGCTCCCACTGGCCCAGGTTATAAAGAACAGCATTAGTTACCATAGCTATGCAGATGACACACCCTGTACAGGCTCTTGGTAAATGCATTGAGGACATTAATGACTGGATGTGTCACAACTTACTTCAATTAAACAAAAACAAAACTGAGGTTATTGTCTTTGGGGCTAAAGAAAAAAGGTTGGACGTCACTACAGAGCTTCAATCTATTCAACTAAAAACTACCAACCAGGCCAGAAACTTGGGTGTAGTGATAGACACAGACCTAAATTTTGATAAACACATTAAGGCAGTCACTAAATCAGCCTATTATCATCTCAAAAATATCTCAAGGATTAAAGATCTGATGTCTAAGCAGGACCTGGAGAAACTAGTGCATGCTTTCATCTTTAGTCGACTTGATTACTGTAACAGTGTTTTTACAGGACTACCAAAAAAATCCATCAGGAAACTGCAGCTTATTCAGAACTCTGCTGCTCGGGTTCTCACAAGGACCAAGAAAGTAGACCACATCAGTCCAGTTCTGAGGTCTTTACACTGGTTACCTGTCTGTCAGAGGATAGACTTTAAAGTTCTGTTACTGGTTTATAAAGCTTTGAATGGTTTAGCACCAAAATACATGACTGACCTCCTGACCCAGTATGTACCAGCCAGATCTCTCCGGTCATCAGGATCTGGTCTTTTATCAGTTCCTAGAGTCAGAACTAAACATGGAGAAGCTGCATTCAGCTTCTATGCTCCACAGATCTGGAACAGACTTCCAGAAAACCTTAGATCTGCTGAAACACTCAGTGTATTTAAATCCAGGTTAAAGACTCACCTGTTCTCAGTTGCATTTGATTGATATGTATTCAAAAGTTTACATTAGCACTGTTTATCTATGCTTGTTTTAAATTAAAATCTTTTTACTTTCTTTTAAATTTATTGTAATGATCACATTTTTACAATTTCTTTTGATTGTTTCTTTTAATGTTCATGTAAAGCACTTTGAATTGTCTCTGTTCATGAAATGTGCTACAAATAAACTTGCCAAAGATTAAGTTCAAGATTCAAGTGTCTTGATGAACTCTCCAAGCAGAATCAAGATGGAGACCACTGGTGAACAGCTCAGTCAAATAGAGCCTCAAACTGTAGTCCAAAAAGTTCTTAGAGATGATTGATGCCCCACCGTAGAAGAGGGAGATAGAGGTATAGATAAATAAATAGAGAAATATAACAATAAAAGGTTGACCAGAATCTATTCACTCTGTAGAAGCATGATGGGTGATAGCAGGATCTTGGGCAAACCCATCCAGCAGGTGAACAAGAATTGTTAGCACAAATACCTGACACCATAACGAAACTCAGCCTGGAGCTGTTCTACCTCTTTGCCATTGGCTGCATCACCTTGATGATCCACAGCATCCTCATAAGAGACAAAATGGAGAGCCTGAAGGAGGAGTGGGAGGAGCAGATCGAGAATGTGTGCACAGAGATAATAATAACTCTGGAGGATTGTCAATAAAGATCTTTTTTCATGTTGATAGCTCTGTGTTTAGTTGCCAGACATACCTGTCAGACGTCTTTTAGCAGAAACCAACCCTAATTATTGTACATGCTTTACCAGGGCCACATTCTTGTTAAATAGTAAATGGCGTTTACTTGTAAAGCGCTTTACTACATATTAGAAGTCCCAAAGTGCTTTACAGTTACAGTCTCATTCTCCCATGCTAACACATTCACACTCTGAAGGCTGCCTTGCTGCCTTTCACTGCTGCCAACCTATAAGGAGCAACATGGGATTCAATGTCCTCCCTCATATTTGAACAAGCACTAAGCAGTTTCCTCTGAATCTGCCCCTTAGAATCTGTTGACTCAAAGAAACTTTTCCAGCTCACCTACTTGTTCTGCGTTTCCTCTGCCTTGTTCCTTGTTTTGGCAGAAGCCAGCAGTTCAGCTGGTTTGCATGAGTAACTGAAAGCTCAGCTCAATTCTTGTAAAAGAGCTGCTCCGATTCTCTCTCCTTTGCATCTTTATCCTAATATCTACTCTTCGTTAAGGAGTCGTTCTGATCAAAAGCAGCAGAACTACAACTTGACATTAATATAACTCTCAAACATGAAATTGCACATTTGAAACAGCCGTGCACTTGAAGTTTTCTGCAGTTCAGACCGACACTCTGAAGTAACAGAATGTAGACTGAGGATGATCCACTGCAGCTACAGCATGTGACTTGATTGAAAAACCTCCAAAATAAAAGCCCTGCACAAATCAGATTTCTACTAAAATTTGACTTTACACCAAAATATGAAACAAGTTTGAATATTTCTCCTGAAAAGACAAGAAGTTACTCTGTTGTAAAAGTTCAGATGAAAAAAGTTCCTCATTTGAAATTCAGTTTCTGAAGTCCACAAACGTTTACCTGATTAGACAGTTCTAAATAAACTCAGAACAAGTTATGACTTGTTCAAGTATTTTATTAGTTGTAATGTTGCCATTCTTGTTGCACTTTACTCTGCTTTTTGTCACTTTACTATTTTTAGCATTACAGGCTTTTATGGTTTTACCATATTTATTTATGTTTTCCCCTTTCAAAATGAAAATGATTGTTTTTAATTGTTGTTCATTATTAATCTTTTTTCTCTGTCATGAATTACTCTTTGCTTTTGGTTCCGTGCAGGTTGGCTTTGATTTTTCCTGGATTCTTCTTGAGACATTCACAGATGTCCATAATTATTAATTAGCTTTCATTATTACAGGACTGACATGTCTTTCGTTTTCTGTTTCAGTGTGTCTCATTCATAACTCTAGATGTAGTTGTTTTGGGCCATGTACACACGTAGGCGGGTATTTCTACAAACGCATATCTGCTGAACGCCGTTTTATAAAAAGTGTTGCGTCCACACATGATTGTTTTAAAAATGGTAGTTTTCCGGGCTTAAATGACGACCCTCGCGAGCGCTTTTCGTCGTTCACGAGCAGAAAAAGTCCTTGTGCGAGAGACTGACTACTCCCACGTTTGTGAGCTGGTCCGTCGGGCACGGGTGATCGGGCACGCGCTGCTCTCAGCACAGAAATGAAGGATGGGCTGTAAATACAGACATTTGAAACTGAATAAAAATGATTTTCTTTAGTCCAGTGTTTCTCATTTATTTTCTCTTACGCCCCCCCCCCCATGAAGAACTTATTCTGCTGCAAATGGTGAAAAATGGTGGTAAAACTGGTGCTTCTACATAAAAAAAAAAAAAGAAGAAAAATGATAATTTTTCCAAAAAACATTTAAATCTGACAAAGCAATGGTTTAGGGCAGGGGTATCAAATTCAATCGCACAGAGGACCAAAATCTTAAGTACATCCCAGGTTGGGGGCTAAACTTTAAAAACGTAACTTTTTAACGTGGACCGAACCTTCGAACGCTGCTGGTACCGGTACCCTAATCCTAGCCTGGTCCGCGTCTGGTACAGCATTTGAAACCAATACTGATCCGCATCTGGTACTGACTGTCCTTCACTGGTTTAAAGTTAGATCTAGGATATCGGTGCAGTCCGTGTCCCAGTACCGGACTGGTACCAGTTTGCGGCCTAATGGTTGGAGAGCCTTGGTTTAATTGGAAAAGCAAGCACGTCAAAAAACGAGTTGGGGACACGCAAGGCATAAATTTCTGATGCAGAGGGTCCTTAGCCATGTGTCAAAATGTGACGACTTGGTGATGAGAATGTGTTGCGGTATACTACCAGCATCAGACCGTTTAATAACAAATACAAAACGATCTGGCGGGCCGGATATAACCACCCACTGGGTCGGATCCAGCCCCCGAGCCTTGACTTTGACACGTGTTATAGAGTGAAGGAGAGTGGTTGAATGTGCCTTAGAATCGTTTTTTCATTGCCTCTGATGGTCTTCACTGCAGCGCTCTATCTTTGTATTCACCTACACCGAAGTAAACAGGTATTTCGCCACTCATGGCTACCATGATGGTCACTCTTATCAGTCGGGTCCCTGAATCAGAATCTTTTGCTGTGAAGTTTAGACAAACTTCTGCTCACTTTGCTTTCAGCATTTTGACTGAAGCTCCACCCACTCTTACAGCCTAATACATTCGCATAGGTAGGTACTAGTACCAACTTGGCAACAAGTTTCGGTACCCATCTCCAGTCCCCAACCACCACACAAGGCAGTAGTACTGTAATGTGAGTCACTTAGTAGGCCTGGAGTTTGACACCTGTGGTTTAAAACAACCTGGTAGAAACTGCAAGGGAATGAACAGAATGTTGGCTTACTATTTCAGGGAGAACCTGTATATTCAGAGTCCAGCTGATCCTTGTGCTTATGAAAAGAAATGGTAAATCTGAGAGTGATTGTTGTGATGAATGATGTCAAGGCAGTGATGGATTTGGTAAAACTGAAACCCTTTTAGGTATGAGTTTTGAACCAAAGGATCCCTGTTTTTATTATTTATTTATTTTTATTTTTTTACCATAGCTCTGTGTTAGGTTACTTGTTTGTTTTGTTATTTTCTCAGTGTTTGGCTGTTTTCAACTGACATGAAGGTTTTTGTTTTTTTTGCTCCTCTTTTTAGACCATTTCTCACCACCTCTAAGTCTAAATCACCCTGCAGGTGCATCGTTTTCATGATCAGCTGTTGTCACTTAGAAACAACAAAATGCTGCTTGGAGAAGTGACCAGAGGTCACATAAGAGGCTGAGGAGACTGGGGTCCATCTGAGTTTGCAGGACTCTTGAAAAGTTGGAAATACTGTACACAAGCAAAACACCCACAAAGGACGGGGCCGTAACACACAATTTCATTGTTAATGGCCAAAAGCCACATTTAATTAAAAACTAAAATAAACTAAAATAATTGTTTTCACCTGAAAATAAAGAAAATATATTTTTAAGTAACATTAAATACTAATGAAATCTCATGGTGACAGATTATTTTTAAAATTTCATTTGTCTAGAGCTCAGTGGCCTTGTGGTAGAGTGTCTACCCTGAAACTGGAAGGATGTGAGTTCAAATCCAAAAAGGGGACCCAGTACATCAATGCTTTTTTTTTTTTTTTTTAATAACTTGTCCTGTCCAACAGCTGAGCAAACAGATACGGGCTGAGAGCCTCTTGTGGTGGGCAGATTTTACTGTCACAACAGGAGTTTATTATGTTTAAACCCCTGCTGTATTTCATGCTAAACTTTATTTATATTGATAATGTTTTTTTTGTTTGTTTGTTTTTGCTTTTTTGTTGGTCTACAAAGGCCCCTAATGCAAATTTTCCACTGTGTTAGGGCCCCTATAAAAAATGTTTTCATGAGGCCCAAAATCTCCAGCGGCGCCCTGAGCCAAAGCTGCTGCTTCTTTCGTTCATTTCGTCGGCCTCAGGAGAACCACCTTTTTTCTAATGAGCTCTATCTGAAAGTCCAGTTCAAGTACAGCTTTAAGCCACTCTGGTGAGGACAATCTCTTAGCCAAACTGTTGTGGCTTGATGTGGTCCTCCTGATATCAGCCAGTTTTATGCATCCAAACTAGGGTCTTGAACAGTTAAACTTTATTGTTTTCTTTAGATTACCATATTTACCTTAAACTGTTGTGAGGCATTACTTCAGTCATCCACCAACTTTCACACACAGACAAGCAATATTGAATTTACCTGTTTATTTTTGTAGGTATTTTTTATGCTAATCTCTTAATCATAATAATCTTCCCCAATGGGCGGAGGCCCCGGGGAAAACCCAGGACACGCTGGAGAGACTATTTCTCTCGGCTGGCCAGGGAACGCCTCGGGGTCCCCCCAGAGGAGCTGGAGGAAGTGGCAGGGGAGAGGGAAGTCTGGGCATCTTTGCTTAGACTGCTGCCCCGGCGACCCGGTCCAGGATGAGAGGAAGAAGATGGATGGATAGATCTCTTAATAAATACCAAAGCCAGTCATTGTCCATCTTGTTCTTTTATTGGGATTAGGTTCCTTGAGAAGAGAATTTACTTCCTGAAGTGTTGATAATGATATTGAAGCTCACTTTTTTAAACCAATTTTAAGATAAAATGTATACATTTTCTTAAATGAGCATTTTTTTAATTCCATTAAAGAAGGTGGTGCTCCTTTTATGAGAAAAAGGCTGTCTGAAGTCTTTCGCTACTCAATATATAGTGCTTTCGCCATTTTCTAGTTCAATTCCGAAATTGAGTGTCCTAGAAATTTCCCAGAAGTCTTTGCGAAAAACTAGGGTGCATAAATGTTCACTGCATTAGTGAATATAAACCACAATGCATTGCAGTCAAACAGTTTTTTCAAAAGAAACGTGTTTAAATGTAATTTTTTAATAAACCATCCACATTTTCATTATCAGAACACAGTGGAGTTATACATAGACTTGAAATGTTCATATTGATTAGATTTTTACTTCGTGAAATCGGTGACATCATATGCAGCATTTAAAAAACAAAAAAAGAAAGATAAGCAGTGAGCATGGAGTTGCTTTTAAAATCCAGGGAACTAGATAGTGCTGCACTATATCGTTATTTTTGTATGGAATAGGGTGGGAATTCATAAGTCAAATTCTTCATCGAAAAGGACCCCTTACATGCGCCATCACTATTTATCCACGGCACAGAAAGACCGTTGTCATGGCAGGATTGCACCAGACCGCTTTTCAGCTCTCACATGAACTTCATGCTTCATATTCAGGAGTTTGATGGAGGGGTGAGTGCTGTCAGATCAAGCTCTGATGCAGCCATGAGAGATTAATTAGAAGCATAAATAGGATACAAGCTCTGACAAACTTCCTCTACATCACTCTCCTCTAAAGTCCTGATTCTAATATCTGTTAAACATGCGATTAGTTATAAATTCTTGGGTCTTTGCTGAGCAGCGGGAAATAAGAGAGAAATACCTGAGATAATGATAACCAGCTGTAAAGAGGCAAACAATGTTCTTCTCATTTTTTAGGACAGAAAAGTAAGAAATGTATATTACTGAGTGGAGTTTAATATGAAGGTCCCTGTATGGACTAAAAGATCTCAAACTTAAAGTCATGGAGGTTGTGTCTGAATCTAAAACTGATAAATGGGTCCCTGGCAGGTCTGTGTTTTATCCCTTTGACCTTGGTTCATGACTCATGTTTCCTTTTCACCACAAGGTGTCCTCAAAGCTCACAGGAAAGACTCGTCTATAACAGAGAAAAATGAAACTGACAGTTTTATGACCTTTGGGATGAGTTTAAAAACATGTTAAAAATGCATCATAAAAGGAAGAGTCCTCTTATGTAGAATTTGTCTTTTGATGCATGCTTTAGGTCAAGTAAAGCAAGGGCAAGAGGACTCAAGAGTTTTTTAACTAACTGCAGTAAATATTTTAAACGTTGAAAACTCAAACTTGCACTTGCTGAAAATTGTGCAATATTCAATGTTTTTCAAATATGCTGTATTGATAACGTGTGGGGATCATGAGATGTTTTGTTTTAGTATAATTACTTTTTTATTCTTGGTTTAATAATTTCAACACCTTATAATAGTTGTAAATTGATTGGTTGTTTATTTCTTGTTTGTAATGAATGAATGATATGATGATGACAGAGCAGTTTTTAAATTTAGTTGTATCTGAGACAATGACGATAAAATATCAATGTATCGGTATATCTATTTATTGATCGGTCAGCTACAATAGTTTGAAGATAATCTATGTTAATATTTCATAAAAGTTATAACTGAAAATCCTCTGATTGTAGAGCTTATCATGGTTTCGGTTGATAAAGGGCAGGGAAATAAGAAATTTGAATGAATTAATAAAAGTCAACTTGAAGGTGTCTTTACAAACAAAGAAGATCAAATCTTAAAGATGTTGCTTGTCTGGAGTCAGATTGGCCTTTGCTCACAACTCATTTTCCCTTTTCACCACCAGGTGTCGTCCAAGTTAATAGGAAAGACTGCCCAAGGCAGAGACAACTGAAACGGAAAGTTTTCTGATTGAAGTGATGACAAACAAAGTCATGGAGGGACAAAAACTGAAGTTATAAACATGATTGGCATACTAAGTATTCTAAAGCTAAGGATGATCTTGACACCAACTTTGTGAAAGAACATAAAAAAATACCCATGAAACCAATCACCTATATGATGAATTTGTCAATCAAACACTCAGAGGTACCACTGACATGGAAAGTGGGTGTGGTTAGCCCAATATTTAAAAGTGGAGCTAAAAATGACAAATAAAATGAATGAATGAATGAATGAATGAAATGGTTTATTTTAAGCAATCAGGTCACAATACATACATGACCTATCACTTAGTGAATCACAAGTAGATCGCTTGAAAGGGAGTGGAAGGAAGCGAATTTATATAATCCCACCCCGACCATACCATTTTCTCTGCATGAATTATCAATATCCGGTTCAGGACTTAATATCAAATATTCATAAAATCAGGCTATTAAGGATCATTAATATCATTATTGTAATCAAGCTTCAAAGCATCCCTGACAAATCATTTACATTAATCAGTAAAGAAAATTAAAATCCATAGTGATTGTAAACTTTTCAGTAATCATTACTGCATATTACATAAACAATAATCTAATATTCTCTTTGAAAAAAAGACACTTTGTGCATGAATTATGATAATACAAAAAGTTATAATTCAATCATCTTCATTTGCTAATGCAGTAAAAATCTAAATATTCTCATTAAAAAATACAATTAGTGCAGATTGTATTAATCAAAGAATGATAATAGAAATAGAAAAAGTAATAAGTAAAAATCATCTTCATTAGTTAATGGAGAAAAAAAATGAAAATATTCTAATAAAAAAAAACAATTTGTGCAGATTGTATTCATCAAAAAAAAATACAATAATAAAAAAAATAATAAGTTGGAAAGAAAAGGATCAAAAAATCAAAAATTTGAACAGAAAACAATGCTACACCACAGCTTAGGAACAAGTTTAAGGCCACGTAATCGTTCTTCGTTGTTATGACTGAGAGACTGTAAAGGTCTCGTTTCCAAGGAAATGTGCTCGTTCTGCAGCTCAGAATCGGGTCAGAGTTCCAGCGTTTTTTTTTTTGAGTTCACATTTCACATTTTGCTTGAATTAAAGGGTCAAACATGTGTAATCCCACAGTTCTCAAAGTCTTTCATGGATTTTATTTCCAGAGGCTTCGTCAGGTCCAGTGGTCCAGGTGGTTTCACAAAGATTCTGGAGTTCAGAATCCACGTGCTGTGGATCTGTTTATTTCTGCGCAATATTCTTGCGTGCTTCACCAGATCAGCGTGATATTTAGATAGATGCTCATTAAGAAAGACATTAGACCCCTTCAGGTTTTTGCGTTGTTTCATCAGAGCTATCTTGTGCTTTCAATTCACATACCTGATCAGGATGGCTGGTTTATCCGTATTGTTTCTCCAAGGAAGCGGATGACAGACCTCAACAGTATTTAGATCCAAGGAAATCCCTTTAGACGCAAGAAATTCTCCAACTTGATTCTCCACAGTCACGTTTGCTCCCATCACAGCTCCGTTAGCATCCCTGCTAGCGCTGGTAGCACCAGGCCGCACCAGGGGTTGTAGTTGAAGTCCTGTGAGAATCCCATTATTCATCCGTGCCTGTTGATCCATGTCATGCATCCTTCTCTCCAGGAGATCTTGGCAATTATCTCTTTGTTCGTTGCGTGCCTTTTCTTGATGGAAATCTTCCACGAGTTGTAGCAATGGTGGTAGCGTAGCTTGAAGCTCCAGCAGTGCTGATAGTTTAGATTTAGAGAGAACTGCTGGGGTTAGCTTAGCCTGTATGTTGGTTAACGCGGTTTTGAGCTCTGCCAGAGCCAGATTTTTCTTCGGTGCCATGTTCAACACTCCTCGTTGCGGTAGCTGTTGATGCAGCTCGGTGATTAGAGTCGCTTGTAGGCAACTTTAAAAAAACTTTAAAAGCCGAAGAGTTGAGGAGAGCTGGAGACACACTGAAAAATGGAAAAAATTGCAGGCCTATCAATATTTCAATATTCTCCCTGTCAAAATGAATAAAGAAATGGGTTGTACAACAAATAATTGAACGCTTGAACATATGTCATAACCCATTGCATCCTATGTAGTTTGGATTACATAGTCACTATTCAACCTAGTCTGCACTTTGTGTATTTCTTGAACAAACAAAGGGATTTTTGGATAAAGGGGGTTGCGTTGGGGCAGTTTTCTTGAACCGAATGAACACTTTTGACACAGTTGACCACAAAATATTACTAGCCAAGTTAACTCATTTTAATTTCTCAAAAAAAGCAATTGACTGGGTAAAATCATATCTCACGAATAAAATGTGTAGTGGTCAGCAGTGTCAAATCGCCCTATCGAGAGTGCACTGTGGGAGTTCCACGAGGATCCATACTTGGACCAGTCTTGTTCTCATTATACATCAATGATCCATCAGAGGTTTGCAAAGACATCCACATGCTGATGATGCAGTAATATTCATGCCAGCAAAAACTCCTCATGAAGCTGGCCGTATTAATACCTCAGATGTGGTACAAGACCAAGACTGGCTGTCAAAGTCATGTCTCCTTCTAAACACCAGAAAGATTCTGCATGATATTCTCCAAACAACAGAATCAATTCACTAACTCAAATGTTTTCTTAGGAAATGATGAGCTTGAACTAGTTGAAGAATTCAAAGATCTTGGGGTGGTTCTGGACTCCTCCCTGATATTCAAAAACCGAATCCAGAAAATGTCAAAAACATTTAAATTTACTTTGTATAATTTCCGACACATCAGAGCATCTATGACATTAACAGCAGCGACAGGATTGAAAGTGAAGTCATTGAGATCCAAAGTAATGACATTCTCCAAGCTGAACCTAAAACAGGTGTCATTCACTTCTAGAATTTGGTTTATAAAGCTGAATTTCCAACTCTGAAGCCCATTGTGCAGAAAGTGATGCCCTTTTTTGTTAGCACATACACACGAGAATCTACCTTTGACACAAAACACAATCAAGAGATTAAAGAAGAACAGACTGACCAATGCTCACCTGGAATGTCTTACTCACATTGCTACATTGCACTACAAATACGACATGAAGAAAGTCAAGGGACTGCATACCAGCTTCCGTGCCTCCTTGCAATGTGGCTCTTCTTTAAAAAATAGTGAGGACCACAGCTGAAGACAATCATAGAGGTAATGAAGCAGAACACCATGGGAGATTGTTTGTGAGAGGGATTCAGATTGAGGAGGATGAGGACCTTTGCCAAATAATGCTCAACCACTTCTGAATCCCCAAAAGCAACTGACTGTCTAGTCAAGCTGATTCTATCCACTAAAAGGTTCCTCTCAATCATAACATAGCTGACTCTCATCTCTATTGTCTTCTGTCCCAGATAACGAAACAATTCTTTGGACCTGTACAAAAGTGCTTTCAGTGGACAACAAGAAGTGGCAGTACTCAATTTTATGGAAGTTGAACATAAAATGCAGAGAATCTTGAATGTAAATATTGATCAATAAAAAGACGTTCTTTTTCTATGTGAGTATGTATAATAATCTAGACTGTTACTTTAACTGTGTCCCTCTTTTCTTAAGAAAAAAACAATCACCATAAAAGTTTTTCGAGTCAAGTATCTTTTGCCAGTACTGAGCACCAGCAGTATTTCTACTCTAAAGAGATACTTTTAGAGGGCCGGTACTGAGTCCTGGTGAGTACCGGCCCACTTAAAGCACTGCTTGTGCAGTATTTTTGAGAATAATCATAATGACTGAGCAATAGCAAATTACATGTAGCAGCAGTGAGAAGTCAGGCTGGGCCAGGATTGTACCCTAGCACAGTTTGGTACAGATTACCTGGTGTTAGTGGGCTTTAATTTAGTTTTTAAAGGAGCATGACAATTATTAAGGTCCAAAAGGCAGCACTTGATCACCCTCACAGGAGATGAACCTGGGTTTGGAAAGCCTGTTCTCCAATGTAACTGTCATAATGAACATGTCTGGGTTTGTTTGGTATTTTACTGTGCTTTTGATTTCGTTTTTAAACACACCAGTTGGTAAATCAAGCCCATCCAGTTTCCACCTTTTTTTCAGTTATTGTAATTACCACAACAGCAGTATAACAGGAGTGTTGAAAAGCTCCAAAGTCACAGTGAAAGAGAAACAGATAGTTATTCTTTAAAAAAACAACATTTTTGACAAGTTGCAACACATTTTCTCTTTATCAGCGATTAAAAAAAAACAAAGGGCCCTAAACATTTTGTGTGGGCACAGTAACCACAGTAGTTCCACAATGTGAATAGTGCAATAGTCCTGTTCAGAGGAAAAGTACTCGGTTAAAGCAGCTCCTATCAACATTTAGGCTGGAGGGGGTGATTGCCTTTATACACAATCACAATTCTTTTTATTCAATACAAATATCACAACATGATAAAAAACAAAAAAAAATGGAAGACAGTTATACAGAAATGAACGATAACATCCATAGAGAAATGCATGGATAAGAATTTTTGCCTCTGATTCTCAAACAGGAGTTTGAGATACTGTATATTCATACACACCTCACAAAAATTAAAGGAACACTTTTTTTTTATTGGGCCTGGCATGAATTGATTTAAACCTGTCTGATAATTTCCTTGTTGGTTAAGCAGCTGAGGGCCTCCTTAATCAATTTCAGCTGTATTGGTGTTCATGGGATTAACAACAGGTGCACTTCAGTGGCAACAATTAGAAAACCCTCAAAACAGGACTGGTGTTACATGTGGAGGTCATTTCAAGCTTCTCCCTCTTGATCTTTTTTGGCTGGTTTTCCACTCTTGCTGATTTTGGCTTGATAATTATCTCTACTGGCAGTATGAGGCGATTCCTTAACCCTACAGAAGTTGTACAGGTTGTCCAACTTCTCCAGGATGGCACATCTACTCGTGCTGCAGCAAGAAGGTTTAATGTGTCTCCCAGCACAATCTCCAGAACATGGAAGAGATTTCAGGAGACTGGTGGTTATTCTGGGAGTGCTGGACAGGGCCGTAGAAGGTCCTCAACCCCTCAGCAGGACCGATACCTGCTCCATTGTGCAGGGCGGAACAGGCTGAGCACTGCTCGTGCCCTACAGAATGACCTCCAGAGGGCCACTGGTGTGAATGTCTCTACCCAAACAATCAGGAACAGACTTCATGAAGGTGGCCTGAGGGCCCCACGTCCTGTAGTGGGCCCTGTGCTCACTGCCCAGCACCATGGAGCTCACCTGGCATTTGCTCAATAACACCAGAATTGGCAAGTCCGCCACTGCCGCCCTGTACTTTTCACAGACGAGAGCAGGTTCACCCTGAGCACCTGTGATAGACGTGAAAGAGTCTGGAGAAGACGAGGAGAACGTTATGCTGCCTGCAACATGGTTCAACATGACAGGTTTGGTGGTGGGTCAGTGATGGTCTGGGGAGGCATATCCATGGAGGGACGCACAGACCTCTACTGCCTAGGAAATGGTGCTCTGACTGCCATAAGGTATCCAGATGAAATCCTTGAACCCATTGTCAGACCCTACGCTGGTGCAGTAGGTCCTGGTTTCCTCCTAATGCACGACAATGCCCGGCCTCACGTGGCAAGAGTATGCAGGCAGTACCTGGAGGATGAAGGAATTGAAACAATTGAATGGCCTTCACCCTCCCCTGCCTTAAACCCAATAGAACATCTCTGGGACATTATGTTTGGGTCCATGAGGCGCCGCCAGGTTGCTCCTCAGACTGTACAACAGCTCAGGGATGCCCTCACACAGATCTGGGAGGAAATGCCACAAGACACCATCCGTCTTCTCATTAGGAGCATGCCGCCACGTTGTCAAGCATACACACAAGATACTGAAAAGCATTTTGAGATGCAGAAATAAAGTTTTGGAAAAAATGGACTAGCCTGCCACATCTTCATTTCACTCTGATTTTATGGTGTCTACACAATTGAGCCTCTGTAGGCTGAAAACTTTTATTTCCATTAAAAGACTTGGGATCCTTTTGTTCCTAAGACACTGCCCTGTTGTTATTTGTATAGATATCCAACATCATATGGAGATCTGATGTATCTAATGTGTTTCTTTAAAGTGCTCCTTTAATTTTTGTGGGCAGTTTATTCGGGGAGCTTCTGTTCTGAAAAGGTTCTTTCAATTAGTTTAGAAAACCATTAGCATACAGTGTTATTTACTCTTAGCATATAGTTACGTGCAGCTCAGTTTAACATCTTTTCATTTTATCATTTAAGTAGTTTTAGACCTGAATATTCAGAGCTTTTGGTGATTGGAACTGACAAAACAAAACAGGTGCCCGCTTGTGTGATTACATTTCCAGTGAGTAATGAAATGACTTGACTTGAATATGAAGATGAAAGACAAACAAGCTAAGTTTGGATTCAGTTACTAAGCAGCCCTCTCAAACCATAATTCATTTCCTCAGATCTTACATGAGTCTGTTTTAATTTACATGAGTGACAGGTGGGCTTGTTTCCAGATAGACTGTTAGCATGTGAGCACATTCAGAGCAGAGTGTTGGTACATGACTCAGCCTGAACAAGGCTCAGCTGTGTGGAATGATGAAACAGCAGTATGCAGAGGCAAAAAAAGAGGTTTATATTAAACTATCATGCAGGATTAACAGCCTTTAACCAATTCAAACCTTTCTCCTCTCAAATTGGAATTACTACAAAATCCAGATATGTTATCAAACCTTAGAGTGTTTAGCAAAGGGCAAAGTGTTGACACAACATTGATAGAAAACCAAAATCAATAACAGTTTATTTTTCTTTAAACCAGCTTT
>NC_050527.1:25958197-25960943 GCF_002922805.2 Oryzias melastigma | reverse complement strand
CAGCTGTGTGGAAGGATGAGACAGCGGTATGAGGAGGCAAAAAAAGAGGTTTATGTTGCACTATCATGCCGGATTTACAGCCTTTAACCAATTCAACACTGCTAGAAAACCAAATAGTTTATTTTTCTTTAAACCAGCTTTGCAGCAATCTCAGATTGTAACTCTCACCAATGTAAGGTACAGCACTTTTAGATACAGCAGCAGGTTTTGGTATGGTCGCCACTTTTTATCCTTTACATTTTTTAAGTTGGTAATCATTTTTATTTCTCTGGTTTATAATACTTAGTAATTTCATGTTCTTGTTTTTATTGGTTTGTATACTTAGATCATAACAAATGATTATATTTTTAAAATTTTTAAGTATTTTATTAGTTTTGTGTTTCTTGTGTCAAACGGACCTTGAGTCTGTACTAATAAAGAGATCTATCAGCATTGCCGTGGCTTCACAACAGCCTGTTCCACCATGAACACTTTTATTTTCCAACAAAGTCTTTCAAATTTGGAATAATAACTTTTGTTTCCTCAAAACAAAGTAATTTGTTACACACTGTTGATATACTGATGATAAGAAGAAGAAAAACATTAAAGTGTCTGCTTGACGGTCTGAAAATTCAGCCAATAGTCAAAGCTCAGATTCAGGAACAACAGTGCAGTTTTCCGTCTTGGTCATAGAATAGTGGACCAGCTCTACTATCTCCACAGGGTGTTGAAGGGTTTGCTCATTCAGTCCATACGGGTTTTGGAGAAGGCGTTCATCTATGCCTCTAGTGGTGCCCTGTTCATGATGCTCTGTGAAAATAGGGTCCTGGCAGCCTGGTTTCTGGCTTTCCCCTGTATGACCAGAGCAGGAGATTGGGCCGCATAGCCAAGAGTGAGTTGGAACTGTTTCTGGGTAAATTTGAACTCTGACTGGGCTGGCCTTTATCGCTGGTTCTATTCATATTTTTTCTAGGCACAGCCAGGGCCAAAGGGATTTTGGGTTGGGGACCACAACATTTTCTCTGCTTTTTGCAGGTGATGTTGTCCTTTCGGCCTCATCAGGCCAAAACCTTTACTAGAGTCCAATAGAGTGGTTTGTGGCCAAGTTTGAAGCAGCAGGGATGAGGGTCAGCACTGCCAGGTCTGAGGTCATTGTTCTTGAATAGTATTGAGTAGTAGTGTATCCATCTATATTCCCTATAGAGTACGTGGTGTTGTACATTCTTTATAAACTAGACATGAAAAGAGATTAGCTCTTGCTTTTACCCCTTAGTGCTTAATTAAAGTCCCACTACTACTACACTCTATTCTTTTGTAAAATCATTCACAGTGGTCTTTTAACCTCTACTTCACCAGGAAGAACATTAAGAACAATTTCTTATTTACAATGTTGGCCTGAAAATGCTAAAAAATACTTAAAGGAGAAGAAAGAAAGCAAACATGTTTTAGACCTAAAATTACTGATTAAGAAAACATGTACATGACTCTTTAAAAATGTCCTTTACTCTGCGTTTAAAAGCGGAGAGTGGAATCAGAGTTTCCAAATGCAGTATCTTTTGGTAAAAGTTCCAGTCATTTGGAGCTGGAAAACAAAAAGACATAAGGCCAAAGGAAGACCGTGTTTTTGGAACTTTCAATTTGAGGAGTTGTGAAGGACGAGTATTGTAACTTGACGGGCACTCTGTTTCAGATATGGACGTGAGAAACCAAGCAAGCTTTTGTAAATGAGTATAAGCCAGTGACTGTTGTGATGGGACTGCAAAGAGGCCAATTAACCTGAGAGTACAGCAGGCAGTGGTGAGTCCTGTAAGGGGCATTAGTAACAAAACGAATTGCAGAGGGAAAAATGGTGTCCAGTTTTTGAAGACTTCCTTTGCAGGCATGGCGATAGATTATATCACCATAATCAAACAGAGGAAGAATACACATTTCAACAAATCTTTTTAGCTGAAGATGTAAAAACAGAGCGGTTTCTGTACAAAAAGCCAAGTTTTGCTTTTACTTTAGATTGTAACATGGTGATGTTATGACGGAAGGAGAGTGCATTGTCTAACCAGATTCCCATGTACTTGTACTCTGTAACCTGCTCTAAGAGGGTTCCACCTATTGTGGTAAGGTCCGGGAAGGAAGGATTTACCGATCTTTTACAGCTAAACCACATGATTTTAGTTTTTTTGGCATTCAAGGAAAGCCCTGCATTTGTAAAGATATTTTGTATTTCCCAGAAATCTTGTTCCAGTAAATGACAGACCATTTCCAGAGACGGACCAGAAGCATACAAGACAGTGTCATCAGCATAAAAGTGTACGGTACTTTTACTAACAGACTTTGGGATGTCATTAATGTAAATAGAAAAAAAGAGTAGGGCCAAGAACAGACCCCTGTGGCACACCTTTAGAGACACAGAGAGACTGGGAATAAAAATGATCTATATTTACCTGTTGCATTCTGTCAGACAAATAGTTGGTAAACCATATTAGAGACTGATTGGAAATGCCAATGTTGCCAAGTCTGTTTATTAAAATAGAATGGTTTACCGAATCAAAGGCTTTAACTAGACCAATGAATACTGCAGCACAATTCAACTTTTAGTTAGGAATGTGCAGTTTTTAGCCAAAATCAAAAAGCTTATGTCATTTTTTTTGACAGATTGTCTTCACTGTGGCAGGATTCAACAGAAATGCTCATCTGAGTTGTGGGGGGGACTGTTGGCGCAGAAGTTAGCCTTCGCTAATTTTCCCATCAGCCCTTTGTTTACACTCTCTCC
>NC_050527.1:25944395-25958189 GCF_002922805.2 Oryzias melastigma | reverse complement strand
AAAAAAAAAAAAAAAAAAAAAAAAGCAGCAAGCAATATCAGAGCCATCCAGCCATACAGTTTTGATCCGGATGGCAGCTCAGACATGGAAAATGAAGACGCTTATGGATTTACTTTTCTGCAAGTGAATGATTCAGGACAGAAGGCTGACTTTGGCCCGTCCATGAGAGTTGGTGCGTCCCGAACCCAAGCTTTTATTCTGCTCCTGATTAAATACGATTTGAATAAAGAAATACTCAGAAACACAGTTTTAATCTTAAACCATTTTTTTTATAAATTTTCTCAAATATGAGAAAAATGCTGTGAAAAACAGAAAATGTGATTTTTTTATTGGGTTGGGTCCTATAAACCTATGACGCAGTAAACCCCGGTCACAATAACTCCTGTTCCAGGCAAGTATTTTGTTTTATTTCTGATTTATTTTTTTTTTTTGTCAGATGCCTAGATCTACAATTTTCAATAATAATAAAGCAAATAATAATAATAATAATTGAATGAATTTGGTTCAAAATAAGAAGAATTTCTGTTTTCCTGTCATTTAATGTGGGGAAACTGTGTGTAAACCAAGATTTTATTTCCAAAAGGCAGTTAGCAAGATGTTTGAGTGGGCAAGCCTTCAAAATAACAAGGGATCAAATATTTATTTCTTCTGTAAAAAGTCTGCTGTTTGACAAAATTTTACATTAGAGGGATATATATGTAAGCACTAAGTTGACATTTTCTTCTTAAAATTCCTCTTACAATTGAGCTGAAATATTAGTTTAGAAACTTTTCAAAGGCATTAAACAGAAAATGAACATTTGATCCCTGATTATGAGTAAATTGGCTTCAAACTCAAGAAGTACTTTTGTTTTTACACCTGTCCGTTAAGTAAATGGACCTTTAGTTTCACATTGATTTGTTTTCTCACAGATCTCTGCCAAATGCAGTGATTGTTTTTGTATTAGTTCCAAAATCCTGACATTCCCATCAACGGTTTAAAGAAAAACCAGTTTAATCTGTCAAACACTGTTGATATACTGAAAGTGAAAAAAAACAAACTTGTCTTCTGGATGGTAATAAATTGTACAAACTGTTACCTGCCAACATAATACGCAGCGTACAAGAACAAATCGTATCTGACACAAAGTATTCCAACACACAGTTTTCAAATCGTATGGATGAAATCAGAAGAAAACAGTTTAAGCTCTTTGTTTATTATTAACATTGCAGTGTGTGGTCTAAGTTATCTTCAAAGTAGGAACAGCTGGTTTGTAATAATGAACAAATTCAGTTTTCAGACCCCCCCCCCCAAAAAAAAAAAAAAATCACTGTTTATTACATTATTGTTTTTATTTGTTTTTTGTGAAGTTACACAAAATTGCATATTAATAAATTGGTGTCAAAAGCAACTGGCTGGGCCAATTTTCAGCTAATGTAGCTGAAAATTATTATTGAAAACTACCACAGCTCTTATTACATTAAAGGGTAACAAAACCCTAAACCGACTTTTTTTGTCAGTTGCCCTCTTTAAATGGGGCTTTAAAAGTTCTCTCTATCAGTCATTGCCAATTTTTTGACAAATATAGTCAAACCCCGTCTGTGTGCTGCCTCCTACAGTTTTCCCAATTTCAACGGTTGTTCTGGTGTATCCTTCTGTGCTCCCCATATCCCAGGATGCATTGCGGTCAACCCAGAAGATTTTTCTGACAACAGTAGTGGACTTAGATGCGGGACCAAGAGTCATAGAAAATTTCCCTTTTAATGTAAGTAAAAATTGTAAACTGATAAGTCTATGGTTTTAATGATTAACATAAAACATTTTAACATTATTTTGATCTGAAATGTTACAATAAAAGTGCGAATATAGGGGCCTTAGCTCGTATGCTAGATTCTGCATTTTTTTTTTTTTAATATCATTTTTTATCTTTTTAGGGACCAAGGAACAGACGGCAGCAATTATAAAGCTCAGGAGTAAAATTAATAATATCTTCACTGGTGCCAAATTTTCGGGTGCTATGGCATGGAGGTAACTCTTATACTTCTTCGTCATAATAAAGCCGGCATCAACAATCCTGGGGCCCATTTCAAGAAGCAGGTCTTGTTGAAACTCTGAGTTCGTGAACTCCAAATTCAGAAAATCTCAGTAATCGGTTCAGAAATGGAGGTAACTTAAACCCCTGAAAGAGAGTAAACCAACCCCGTTTCAGAAAGCGGGTTAAGCTGAGATCTGAATCCATCACTTTGACAACTGAGTCTGTGAACGTAACCTGGTCTGGAGCAGGTTTCCTTCAGGAAACTTAGTTCCCTGCGGTTTCCTCCCTTTTTTAAAGTGAAAGATGTTCAAATCAGACTTCCTCATTAACATTTTGAGAACATTCAAATTAGAGACGCCATGTTTCCACCACGCAGAAACAAAATAGCATGTTCATTCATAGGGGATCCCGTAGACGAGGAGGCTGGATTAATCCAGAGGAAATGTTATTTACGTCAGGAGAGAATTTTGAGACCACAAGTCAATTGCGTGGTGTTTCCCAATTCATTTTTATTTGAGCAATACCGTTTTTCCAGGGACTCCAAATAGGAAGCACAGGCAGGTTGCAAAAAGGCAAAAGTCCCATTGACTTACATTGAGAAACAATTATTTCTCAGTCATTTTATTTGTCAGAATAACCATTCTTGCTCTGATGTTTCCTCCTTGACACGTTCTTTCTAATCCTAATTTTTTTTGTTTTTAAGATATTTTTTCTACATCTCTTGTTTTGTCTCAGTCTGAATAATAGAAGTTCCTGCGACGACGATGGATCTGCTCCAACTCCTCCAAAAGAAAAAGTTGATTAAAAAAAACTCAGAAACATTTTGAGCTTCGTGCTTCACACGTTCAACGGCTACAGGGAATTAGCCAGCAAAGCAAGACCTACTTGTATTTTGCTCAACAAAGGTATCAAATTAATAAAAAATAAGGCTAGACCGTCCAAATTCACAATCCTTAACATATGATCTACCCGCTTTACGGGGTCCTGGCCATCGGCAACCGCGAAGCAAAGCCAGCGTTTGGAAGGAATTTAGACACAGCTCAATAGACCATAACAAATGCTGACGTCACGTCAGTGTCATGACTTGACTGGCTGGTTATCGACGTGTTCCAAGATCAACTTGTTTTTCTGATGAGACTGTTTACTCGTCGCCTTTCACTTCGAATTTTTATACATCCAAATTTTGGCCCATCGAAATTTTAAGTCTCGAAATTAAAAACATTGAAATATTTAAGACAGAAAATATTTTTCAGGGCATGAAATTTTCTGTTTAAAAAGCCACTGTTAAAAAAAAAATAAATAAATAAATAAATAAAACAGGCCACTGATTGGAAGCTGTAACATGGTGGAATGACCAAACAGGGCATTATTACTGAGAGATCGCGGAAGCCCTAGCCACCTTCGGAGGAACTGGCTGATGGTTCGTTCCAGTGTCTCCATAGTTGACATGGGCACCTCATAGACGAGTCGGGGCCAAAGGAGCCTCGGCAGGACTCCGTGTTGGTACATCGAGATTTTAAACAGTCCTGGGAGTCCTGACTTGTCTATTGCTACAAGCCATGTTGTCAGATCTTCCCTGGTTTGCTGCAGTGCATTTGTGTCTTTTAAGAAACTGTTAAAGACCTTGCCCAGGCTCTTAACAGGTTTTTCCGTCACTGGTAGAATTGGTGTCCCTCCAAGGTGAAGCGGAAGTTGTCAGCCACCCTTCCTTTCTTCAGGACCTGAGACCTGGATTTTGCAGGCTTACAGGTCCTCCTAACCCAAGTAATGAGTCGTTCTAACCCCTTCAGCAGTTGGGTAAACTGTATGTAGCAGCAGCGTGACGTGGTCTTTAGGTGTGTGTGATTATGTGGCCCTGTGACAGACTTGTGACCTGACCGAGGTGTGCCCTACCTTCATCCAACACTAGCTGGGATAGGCTCCAGCATTTGCATGACCCTGAAAGGGAGTCACGGGTTTAGAAGACGGATTGATGGAATGTAAGAGTCCGTTTGTGTGGGTATTCTACAGGTGTTGGACCCTGTAACACTGGAGCTTTAGAATGACCTCTTCAGAATCTGTCAGAATTACATGAATTGTGTAGGGGTTGAAGGGTTATGGTAATTCAAAGTGTGTTATTCTGTCGCTGGCAACAGGTCCAGGATTAAATGAGCTGTAATTAGGCGAAATTTCAGTTTCATGCGGTTTAAAATTTTTTTCACAGTCATCTGCCAAATCTAGTGATGGTTTCACCAACAGTTTTGCAAAACAAAACAATCTAATATACACTGCTAATATAGTGATAGGACTGTGGAAAAAAAAACACTTGTATTAGCAATGTTTTTACAAAAAAAAATTGAAAACTGTAGAGAAGCGACTGTTATGGATTACCATTGCTATTGACCAATGTTGAATCCTTACGTGTCTGGCTGAGCACAAAGGTTAGCACTCTTGCTTAACAGTGAAAAAGCACTGGTTTAAATCTTTAATCTTTCTGTGTAGAGTTTGCATATTTTCAAATGTACGTTTTCTAATGACACTCCAGCTTTGTCCAACGATTCAAAAGCATGCTTCGATGGTTGACTGTGTCTCTAAATTGCCCCTAGGTATGCATGTGATTTCCTCTAAGTGGCCCTGCATCAGAATAGCAGCCAGTTCAATATGTTCCCTGTTTTTTACACCTGAGGTTTTACTAAAGGACCTTTCTGTTTTCACAGAAATCTGCCAAATCCGGTTTGCGACGGTTCCTTTCTACTGGCTTTCCCTCCAGCAATTTATCATTACGAAACCGTCTGCTAAGCACTGATAATAAACTGATAGTTTAAAGGAAATATGACCAGCTTTAAATTTGAGATTTTTTTTATTTTTCTTCATGCTGAATTCCAATTATTCATAAACATTTCTTACTTCTCTCTCCTATCTATTCAAAGTAAATAACAATTAATAATTGACTTTTATTCAGAAATGGAAGTGAAAATCATTAGTTATTAATTTTTTTTTTAATCAAATAATATTTACACCTCACAAGTTGCCCGCAGGTCTCTTCTAAAAATAACAAAACTCAACTAACAAAACATGTTGCGAGCTGCATCTAAAATTAAATTTTATTCTGTTGCTATTTATCTTCTGTTTTATTTTTTTCATTCTTCTTCTTCTCGTTCTCCTGCATGCTTCATCCTATTTCTGCCGTTCAAGTATCAAAATGTTCAGCTTATTAAGTACATTATTGCTCTCTGAAAAATAATTCTGCAACTTACGGTTTTTATAAAAATTATGCCATAGAAACGAATGGAGAAGGCTTTTTTGCAACTCCAAACTTTCTGCATTTGTAACTTCTGCATACTTTATGCTATTTTAAAAATTCAAACATGCATTTGTTATGCAATTTGTAAAATTTTCAAACAATTTGCAATTAGTCATAGTTTTTTTAAGTAATTTAAATTGTTTAAAAATAAAATATAATGGAAGTGAATAAGAAGTCTGCTTTTCTTAAACAGTTTTCACAGTTTTTGAAATGTAACTCCTACAATTTTTCAGCTGGAGACACCATTCAAACTTTAAAATGTAGTGGAGGGATTGGATTATGCAGGTATTACTTTTCTTTTGGATATGACTTACAGTTATTGCTGGACTTATTGCTAGATTTGAGCAGAATCTAGAGGGGATGACTGCTCTCTTCAGTCGGGTGTCTTCCCCTCTGCATTTAAAACAGCAGTTGTGAGGCCCCGGGCTGCACGGTGGCGCAGTGGTTAGCGGTCTTGCCTCACAGCGAGAAGGCCCCGGTTCGATTCCCGGCTGGGACCTTTCTGTGTGGAGTTTGCATGTTCTCCCCGTGCATGCGTGGGTTTTCACCGGGGACTCCGGCTTCCTCCCACCGTCCAAAAACAGGCTTCATAGGTTAATTGGTGACTCTAAATTGCCCCTAGGTGTGAATGTGAGAGTGGATGTTTGTGTGATTGAGGCCCTGCGACAGACTGGAGACCTGTCCAGGGTGAACCCCGCCTTCGCCCATCAGCAGCCGGGATAGGCTCCAGCACCCCCGCGACCCCGAATGAGAAGAAGCGGCCAAGAAGATGGATGGATGCATGAGTTGATGATACTTGAACTCTAGAAAATTTAGGTGACCTCTGACCAACTCCAATTCAAAGATCATTAATGTAGTCAAAAATGCTGCAGATTTGATCATCATCAAATGTGATAAGATTTGTTTAAAAATGGATAAGTTGATTTTGCTGTAGCATTACATAATTGGCAAACATGGAACAACATAGTGAAAATGGGACACTTTTCCCATGGAATATAGATGATCATCTAAAATGTGACAATTACTGAGATTAACAAAAGTGCTAAATATTTATATTTGTTTCCTAGATCGTTGTTATTGTTGATAATAATTGTGAGAAATCAGTGTCTTTACAGAGTGTGGAATCATGATTAATAATGTATGACTAAAGGTAATCTAGGCAAATTTGTTAGAAGATCGGGTGACCCCTGATTTAGAGGCTTTTAATAACTTTTAAATCTACTTTTAGAACACATTGTGCACCTTTTAATTCAACTGAGAACTGTTGAGTCCAGCAGGGAAAACCATTTATGTTAAACTTGTCACAAATGATGTCAATAACAGTGAAGCAGGTGAGTATTATAAGACTCACTCCAACAAAAATCATCCTTCTGCGTTTTTAACATGATCTTGTAACATTTTCTTTTCATAATAGAGAACCTTTATAAAAGAATTTAAGAGTATCTCCTAATTCAAATCACACCGGATCAGAAGACCAGATGCTTGATAAAGCTCAGACTAATGATGAAGCTGCTGAAATGGGTGTGTCAAAGTCTCTCTTCTCCACTCCGCGACTCTGCCACCTTGTGTGCATTGTTGTTTGTCATTATTATTGCACCCCTAATGTTAGCTTGGGGCTATAAGCTCACACAGAGCTCACAGCGGAGAATTGTATTTCTAATTTGCTACTGCTGCAGGGCATAAACTATTTCTTAAAAAATCACTTTGTCCTATCGATTTAGGCTAAAATCTGTAAAATCATAATTAAAAGATCAATGGGAATGATTTTACAAAAGAAACCCAACATGGTTGAAGTGGGACTTTAAGAAAGTATCTGTTGCGTTTTAGAGGATGCACCGTTTAACATTGGTAACAGTTGTCACACTGGGGGGGGGAGGAGAATGTGGTTTGGTAAGATGCTTAAATACGAGCTTTCTGGTGAAGCTGAACAGCAAAGCAGATCATTCTGAGCTGAGTTTGGTTCCTGAGGCCTTCTCTCTTTGCTAGAAAAATCGATAGTTTTCTATAGAAACTAACATCAACACACGGTGAGTGTTCTTTCATTGTTTAATTTTCTGCTTTTCTAGAACAGAATTTAAACTACTGAGTAAATATTTCTAGATAACAGTATATGTGCTTGACTATGTCTACTAAGGAAGCAAATGTAATTTGCACATTATTATGGTGGAATGGGATGAACAAGAGCAGCAGAAGTGGTTTTCTTTCCTCAGCCTTGGCTGTGGTCATTCCTCCAGAAAAGAAACTGAAAGGCATATTTATTTAACATTTCAAAAAAAACAATGGGAGGATCTGCCCTTTGAGATGGCACATCTCGTTTGTGAGGGGTTCCCCTTTAAACAGATACCTTAAATGAAGATGGAGTACAGTATAATCAACCAGCAAGAATACAATTAAGATACAAATGAAGTATGTATCCAATACCAATAAAAATCAACAATCACACACATGCACAGACACGCATGACAGCTCTCAACTTTTCACCGCTCATCACAATGCATAACAAAACAAATTCAGTCACAGAGGACAAACAATATGAAGGACAAAACCAAAATAAATAAATAAAATTTAAGGACAGAAAAGGTTCAGGACTTAAGTCATATAATGAGAACAAGTGCAAGTAATTTAAATATCCTGAAAGAGCTATCTTAAATAATGGAAAAGTAGTATAGGAACGTATAAAAGAGGGAAGGTTATTCCATTCACTGGGGGCTCAAATGCAGAATGCATATTTTCCTGGATAAATATGGAAAACAACAAAGGTCCAAGAGAAGAGCCCTGCAGGACTCCTGTGTTTACTGCAATAGTCTGACTGACTGGCCCTCTATGACACACATTGATGACGTTGCTGAAGGTATGAGTTTAACCACAGGAGAGAAGGAGAGGAGCGACCAATGGTAAACAATTTGTATATATTTTTATTTATTGATTATTATTTGTTCTTAACTTGTCCTCCGGTGTTAAACAGTTTTTACCGTTACAGCAGGAGGTTATGTAGCTTCAGGCACGTGAGGGGAACATTTGTAAAACCCCTTTTATCCAAGGATAAACTTTGTTTTACAATATTTTCATATCATATTTACATATGTTTTTATATTCATTTATACATTGTTACTTCAAGACTGTAATAATTAGCATTAACATTGAAGCATTTGTCTATTTAGCATATCTATAATTGTATTTATGAAATAAATAATTCTCACCATCGATGTTAAAGATATCAAAAACGAAGCTTTTAATCTGGTAGAAAATGCTTCACTTTTCCCCCACTAAATTAAATGCATTAACGTTTTATTTTCTTGTTTTTACATTTTCACAGACTAAATAATTTTAGGTATAGAATGTTTTAGGTGTGATATTATTGTATTTGTTTCTTCTTAGTATTGAAGGCTTCTTGTTTCTTAGGGGAAATGTCTGCAGCAGTCATTCTTTTTTTTATTTCAGGTAAAATTTTAAATACTCTATGACTTAGGTAATCTAATGCATTATTGTGTCACAGAAAGCAAATTCGAGTAAAGTAAAAGGCTGTTTTAAATGTCGATTTTCATAAAGATTTAAATAAATTGATAAACCTGTCAGTTCCTTGTAAAAAAAAATAGAGGCAATATTTATTTAATGACAGATGATTTAATTTCTAACAAGGTGTTCAAATCCTGTTGCAAAGAATATAAAATCAAACTAAAACCAGACTATTGCTCTGGCATTTACTGAAAATGAAACCATTTACCGTGTGGGTCTGCTAATTCTTACCATTTTCACCAAAGGTGTTAAAAGCCAAATGTCTGCATCACAAAATCAGGATCTGAAACTCTTAAAATGTATTTTAGCTTTTATACTTAACCTTTGGAATTGAACAGTAAAAATAGGCGTGTACCAGGACTGTGTGAGGGATGGCACAAATTCCTGTTTATCTCTTTCAGAGAGACTCCTACATCATCAAGGACTTCATATATAAAAATCTCAGACAAGGTCTTTGTGAGCTAGAACTGTAAAACAGTGTATTTAGATACCTAAGCTGTAGATTCTTGACCTTTGCTCTTAATCGGCTTCATTTTCTTTACATTTCGTTACAAATGAAACTGGAGATGTTCTTTAAAGTGTTGTTTTTCTCTTTTTAGTGAAAAAGATCTACAAAGATGGCTGAGCTGGTCAAGTTTGTGTCAAACGCTAAGAATGTGGCGGAGATGTTGGTGGACGTATTTCAGAAAGGAGCCAGCATTGTGACCATCCTCAAGCAGGAGCTTTTGCCTATTTTCTCTGCCGTTGGTCCGCTTTTTGAACTGTCTGTGAACAAACCGGACGACCCAGACGTTGTTGCCGTGAGGGATCAGTTTGGGAAGCTCAGTGAGCATCTGGTTGTGGTCTCAAATGAGGCCAGTCGTATCCCTCAGGTGCTCCAGAAGAACCTGGCAGATCTTAAGTATTTCGAACATGAAAATACCATCAGAACGCACTACAGAAACTACTTGGAAGTTCTCGGTGCAAAACCTGAGTTCAGAGAAGTCAAGAAGCGTCAGTTCCTCGGGAACTTTTCTCCCAATAATGAAGACGAAAGCATCGATCGCCTCTACAGAGCTGTAGTTGAAGATTACCCTTCCAAGCCTTTGCTTCAGATCATCCTCGACTACGAGGAGAGAACCCAAAGTTCAGTTGAAGAGTTTTGTGGCAAGCTGTTACACCTGTTCTGCATTGGGATCATTGTAGTGTTGGCTCACGCTGTTATGAGTGGCAACGGTAAAGAGGAAAAGCTTCAGAAAGAGTGGGGAGAGAAGATGGCAATTATCCAGAAGAAGATGAAAGCTGCCATTGAAGAATGCGGCCCTACTTCCAAGCAAAGCTAAAACTCTTGGAGTTCTGCCAAAGATAAAAGTCTCCTTTAACCTGAAGCTTTACAAATGTTTTAGTCTTTCTAGTTTGCTCTAAAGTTTCACATTTGTTTTTCACTAAACTGTCACTTTATTCTCACCTGGTTTATGGGTCTTTTTCTTTAAGATTTTTGATCAAATTACGTTTTAATAATCGATTGTTTTCATTTCATTGCATAAAGAAAATCTATGAATCGTAAGAACAATTGCTTGTGGGTTTTGGGTTATTTTGTCCAGATTATGTTTTCATGCAGGAACTGAAAGTTTTCTTTCAAATAAACAACAAAACACACTTGTTTTAATGTAAGTTTTTACTAAAAAACAAACCTGTTCCTGATTGTTTCTGAAAATGACTTGAATAAAGACACAAATACAGTGCAAACATCCCTCATATTCTGACATTATGATTTCAAGATTTTTTTAAGGTTCTTTGGGTTTTAGAAGCTCGACTACACACATTCGTCAGAATGAAAGGAACAATTCCAACAAAATAACAATTAGAGGCCAGTTGCCTTTTCAAGAAGAAATGGGGATAAAATTTCAATTTGTTGTTGTTACAAAAGATATGAGGAAGAAGAACTCCTCACAGCACCACAGTTTGGAGTTCTTGCAGTCGTTTACATGAACGACTGAACATAACTGTTAAAACAAATACAAAGGTGTTAATATAAAGATCCTATAAAAGAAAACACAGGAATAATTATTACAAAAATATTTCTAAAATTATAACTAATATAAAATTATATAAAAAAAAACCCAGTCTAAATCATGTTAATATTTTTTTCAATATGATATTTAAAAAATATAGAAATACTTTGCTGTTGGGAGACAATTTTTCTGTTGAATCTGCTGAGGATCATCCTGTAAGAGGAGGAAGAAGCAGTCAGACGGCCGAGGAAACTCCAGATCATTCTTGCCGCTCCAGAAGGCTCAACTGAAGACCACCAAAACTGTCCAGGAGGGGTTCAGTCTGCTGAATTATTTTATTTTAAGCACATCAGACAGTTTTACAGCATTACCGATCACCAAGGTGATCTGAATTAAAGGGTAAGACTTTGAATGGACCACTTAGGAACCTGTATCCGGTTTTGTTTGGATCATTCTTCTGCCACAGTACAGTGGGATTACCCCACACAAGGGCAGAGTAATTTGGAATTTTCAATATCGTTTTTTTTCGCAATTGCCATAACAATATATATCAAAATATAAATAAAATAACTATATCTGTCAAATTTGAAAACTCTATCTCACAAATCCGTAATCATCAGCAGGTTGTTTAGATTCAAATACGTATTTCCTATCACACTTTAAACACAAAAGATGCATTAAAGGAATGAAAGAACAGTTTTTTTGTTTTTTTTTCCCCCAGAAAACTAAGAAAAGGCATGGACATAACACACTAGGCCAAAAATGAAAGCAAAAGCTTTCAAGTTTCAAAAGAGAACATAAACAAAAAAACCATTAAACTGCTTGATCAGCTCAAAAAACAAAACAAACAAAAAAAAAAAAACACACATTTGTCCTACAAATTAACGCCTACCCTCGGGTGCCAATGTTTTGCCAAGGAACGTCCCCTGCCAGAATTTGGCACCAGAGGGAACGTACCTTGGCACAACACCGGCCAGCAGCAGCATGTTAGTATGGGGGATCACCACTTAGCCAAGCAGTTTATTCCCAGGACAGGCGGGACGGGCACGTCTGCTCAGGCCCCTAGACCTGTCCAGATGTACCCTTGCCTTCGCCTAGTGCTGGGCGATATGGAAAAAATTGTATATGACGATATAAATTATCTTATATCACGATAACGATATATATCACAATATATGGTATTTCTCTATATACAGAACATAATAAACCAATTGCAGTAAATGCTTGATAGGGAGTGGACAAACCAAACTTATATAAACTCGCCCCTGCTTAGCCTTACTTAACTTTTTTTATTTTTTATTTCTTTGCATAAATTATAGCTGCACGGTGGCGCAGTGGTTAGCGCTCTCGCCTCACAGCGAGAAGGCCCCGGTTCGACTCCCGGCTGGGACCTTTCTGTGTGGAGTTTGCATGTTCTCCCCGTGCATGCGTGGGTTTTCACCGGGGACTCCGGCTTCCTCCCACCGTCTAAAAACATGCTTCATAGGTTCATTGGTGACTCTAAATTGCCCCTAGGTGTGGATGTGAGAGTGAATGAGTGTGTGATTGAGGCCCTGAGACAGACTGGCGACCTGTCCAGGGTGTACCCCGCCTTCGCCCATCAGTAGCCGGGATAGGCTTCGGCACCCCCGCGACCCCGAAAGGGAGAAAGCGGTCAAGAAGATGGATGGATGGATGGATGCATAAATTATTATTAACCGGTTTTTAACTTCTGATCAGTAATTTATTCTTTACTAACACAAATCCACGTAATAAAAAATCCAAAAAGTATCAAAGAAGCAAATGACAAAGATGAAATACATATTAATTGTGTAAACTGACATACTATTATTTTAGTAATCACAGGTGTGACTCACAACCTGAACCATACCTGAGGGAGAAGCTACAGCGTGAGCCACACCTGAGGTAGCAGCTGGAACCTGAGTCACACCTGAGGTAGTAACCACACCTGAGGTAGCAGTTACATCCTGAGCCACACCTGAGGTAGCAGCTACATCCTGAGGTAGCAGCTACATCCTGAGCCACACCTGAGGTAGCAGGTGGAACATGAGCCACATCTGAGATAGCAGGTGGAACATGAGCCACACCTGAGGTAGCAGCTGGAACCTGAGCCACACCTGAGGTAGTAACCACACCTGAGGTAGCAGCTGGAACCTGAGCCACACCTGAGGTAGCAGGTGGAACATGAGCCACACCTGAGGTAGCAGGTGGAACATGAGCCACACCTGAGGTAGCAGCTGGAACCTGAGCCACTCCTGAGGTAGTAACCACACCTGAGGTAGCAGCTGGAACCTGAGCCACACCTGAGGTAGCAGGTGGAACATGAGCCACACCTGAGGTAGCAGGTGGAACATGAGCCACATCTGAGATAGCAGGTGGAACATGAGTCACACCGGAGGTAGCAGCTACAGCCTGAGCCACACCTGATCAAACCAGGCTGATTGCTCGCAGAGATGCCCCGTCACCCTCCCACCAGCGGCCCTACATGTCTATGGTGCGGTTAAAATTGGCGGGAGGGCCACTGAGAGGACATCAACTGTTTACTGATGTCCAAGTATCCCCCCACCAAGGGTCCTAAATGTCTACGGTGCAAATAAAGCCAAGGGGAGGGGCAAATCCATGCAGCGGCCACAGGAGGGCGCCACTGGCAGGTAGTCCACCCCCCGCAGCGCACTGCAATACAGACACCCTCCCCTTCACCCTATTGCATGTTTGTATGAGGAAGGGGATATGTTGGGGTCAGTTGGCAGACTGACCCCCGATGGTGGACCCCTGTCCCCCCGCCCCCTCCCGCGTTGGGCCCAAGTTCCCCCAGCCCAGGGGTCCCACCCCCTGAGAGCCGACCCTCCAGGCGCTGCACTCCTCACCGCCTGCAAGGAAGGAGGAGCCAAGAAGGAGCCAGTCCCAGGGACAAATCCGAGTCCCTGCCCCCAAGCTCCTCTCCTGTGGGTGTACTGGTCAGGCACCGATGGGACCTAGGCAGCCAG
>NC_050527.1:25943972-25944354 GCF_002922805.2 Oryzias melastigma | reverse complement strand
CAGGAGGCCACCGGGTGCCCCGCCCGCCCCCATTCAGATGCCAGACCAGATACCTCAACCATGACTCTTCTTCACGAGTGAGACTGGGAGTGTGGTGCACTGTGCCCAGCCACACCTACTTCCTGTTTGTCAGCTCTCCGCTGGTTTGGGTAAGGTCAGCCATGCTGTCTCCCGTTGGAGTGAATTGTGATTTGGGTTTTAACTTGTTTTTATATATTCAGTCAGCAAACAAAGCACTCCAGTGCATGGAGAGGCTGATCTGGGTTGTGAGCATTTAGTGCGGATCCTTTTTCCTCCAGCCGTTCAGATGACATGGAGCACGTCAGGTATTTATGCCTATGCCTGTTGACTTTTAATTCTTAACTGTACTTTTATCGGTTTC
>NC_050527.1:25941140-25943893 GCF_002922805.2 Oryzias melastigma | reverse complement strand
AGTTGTTTTTTCTTTTGTTGGCTTCTGCTCCTGTGCTGTGCAGAAAAACCAAAGCTCTGCCAGGACACTGCTTCAGGCTTTCGGCGAGCCCCGAGACTTTATGGACGGCTGCCTTCCCTTTTCATTTTACCCTTTTTTACTAGATTCTGTTAGGCGTGAGTGTGTAGGTGTGTGTGGTTACCCCACTTACTGGTTTTATTTATCTTTTTCTTTTCAGTGGAAGTGCTTGGCAGAGCGTGTTGGGCGATGACAGTGGAGGCTTGTTGTGTGTTTCCTGGTGTGGGTCCAATCCCTTTCACACGTGTGTGTGCATGTCACTGTGGGGTGTAATCCAGTTTGTTTTGTTTTGTCCTCCCCTCATACGCCAAGCGTTCTGCCGGTAAGCCTTCCCCAAGTAGGGCTTTTATTTTAGCTTTGATTGTTTTCATTTGTTTTATCTTTTAATAAAACTATTTATTGAACTGGAACCACGTCTTGACTGGTTGGGAAAAAATCTACTTTGTCAGGACTGCCCTTTGGGTTCCCCGAACCCTGCATTCCGGGGTGGCATTGTTTTTTATATTTTTTTGGATTGCACCCAACCACAATCCCTTTGCCACCTTTGGAAGCAAGAATACAAGCAGAAAACAGGCTTGACAGTATATAATCACATGCATATAATCATTTAACATAGCTATGGTCATTTATCACACTTAACACACCAAAGGACCCCATAGGCAGAATCCTGGGTTTCCAACACCATTTATAAATTACTTCAATGCAATTTAATTTTCTTAAAAGTCATTTAGAAAAAAGTTCAAATGGTAGCCTAAAAACATTAGAATGTATTTGTAAAATGAATGCTTTGTATTTAAATGGAACTGAACAAACAGCTTAGTGGTCTCTTTTACTTATGGAAACCCCAAAGTCAAAGTAGGAAACACCTCTGAAAGTGGTAGAGAATGAGAGAGCAAAGATCCTGTGGGACTTCCAGATCCAGATGGACAGGATGGTAATGGAGAACAAGCCAGACATTGTAGTGGTGGATAAAGAACAGAGGAAAGCCGTTGTGGTGGATGTGGCAGTACCAAACGATGGTAACATCAAGAAGAAGGAACATGAGAAACCGGAGAAATACCAGGAACTCAGAGAGGAACTGGAGAAAGCTTGGAAGGTGAAAGTGACAGTGGCTTCTGTGGTAATTGGTGCACTCGGGGCTGTAACCTCCAAACTGGAGGAGTGGCTACAGCAGATCCCTGGAAAGACCTCAGACATCTCAGTCCAGAAAAGAACAGTCTAGGAACAACTAAGATACTGCAGGACCCTCAAGCTCCCAGACCTCTGGAAGTGGACCCCAGCTAAGAGGAGAAACCACCCGCGGAGGGTGAGAGGGGTGTGTTTGTTCTTTATATATATATATATATATAGTTGTTTAAAGAATAGTTGCATGATTTTCAGTACATTTGTTGTGTTTAAAGTATGATAGGAAATAAACATTTAAATCTAAACAACCTGCTGATGATTACACATTTCTGTTTTGAGCCACAGAGCATTAAATTTGGACAAATATAGTTATTTGGTTTATATTGTGATATATATCGTTATTGCCTGATCTGAAAAAAATTATATTGAGAGCTGCATCTTGGAGTTGCCTGAAGGAAACCTTTTTTGCACAAATGCTACAACATAGTTTGCTTACAATATACCAAACAGCAGAGACACAAGCCTCCAAACCTCTGGACCAAAGTTGTTTGGAGTGAAGATTGAACACTACGTTTTGAGACGAGTCAACAAGGTCTAGTATGATAATATCACTGTTCCTACTGTAAAAGACGGAGGTGGTTCGCTGATGGTTTGAAGATGTGTGAGCTACAAAGACAAAAAGAAACTTGATCAAAAGTGATGGGAAGATGAATAAAGCATGTTAACAGAAGATAGTGGAGGAAAAACGGTCAGTCTTCAGCGCTGAGGCTGCCCATGGGACACACCTGGGCGTTTCAACAAAATGATCTAAAACCCCAAGTACACCTGCCATTGGTTCCATCAGAATCAGGTGAAAACTGTGGAGTTGTCGTCTTAGTCTCCTGACCTCAATATTATTGAGCAACACTAGGGAGATCTAAGTTCAAGCAAGACAGTCCAAGAATTTATTACCCTGCCTTGTCCCTTTGCTACACCCAAGCTTTAAATCTTATACTGTACATATTCCAATTTGCTGTGGCTGGATGGCTCAGTGGGCTCCCGGGGTGTCCACCGATCTCCATCCAGACTGGGTCTCTAGGCAAGACCCTTGACGCTGTTGCCTAACTGGATCCCTGTGCCCCTCAACTACAGGGTTGAGTCAGGAAGTGCATCCGCCAAATCACTGATGCGAAACAGTGAGCGCTGGTTTACTGTGGCGACCCCAAAAGGGATAAGCCGAAAGGTGAAGAAGAACTGTACATATTTTAATGTCACAACTTATTTTATTTTTTGCTTATACTGTAACTTTATTTTTGGAACGTTTGATGCTGACTACTTGGCCAGGTCACCCTTGTAAAAGAGATCTTGATCTCAACAGGTTTTTCCACCTGGTTAAATAAAGGTTGAATAAAAATAAAAACAAAAAAAAAAAATAAGGAAACTTGAGGTTTTCTGTCAAGGAGAATGGGCTGATTTACCATCTTAGAAAATGAAGAACCTCATCCACAATTACAAGAGACTTCAAGCTGTTATGGTGCAAAAGGAAGCAAAACAAGGTGATGAGGAAAAAAACTGTGGAGAACATTTTCAGG
>NC_050527.1:25927703-25941126 GCF_002922805.2 Oryzias melastigma | reverse complement strand
TTATTTTATTTTTTGCTTATACTGTAACTTTATTTTTGGAACGTTTGATGCTGACTACTTGGCCAGGTCACCCTTGTAAAACAGATCTTGATCTCAACAGGTTTTTCCACCTGGTTAAATAAAGGTTGAATAAAAATAAAAACAAAAAAAAAATAAAAAAAACTTGAGGTTTTCTGTCAAGGAGAATGGGCTGATTTACCATCTTAGAAAATGAAGAACCTCATCCACAATGACAAGAGACTTCAAGCTGTTATGGTGCAAAAGGAAGCAAAACAAGGTGATGAGGAAAAAAACTGTGGAGAACATTTTCAGGATTTGAAGTTAAATGAGGCAATACAAAGTAATGTTCATATTTCTTTACAGCTGAAATAAATCAGAAAACTGACCAAAAAAAAGTGTGAAATTGTGACAAATATTTCTTTAAATCATTATGTTTTTTACCAGATTTGTTTCATTCTGAAATTCTGTCCTAAATAGAGGTATAAATATTGGTGATTTAATTCAGAGGTTACATTTTTCACACAACCAGTTAAAAGCAAATACATACAGAAACTGTGCAAATATTAAAAAGTAAAAATCAAGGTACAATCTAAGTGATGTCTGAAGTTAACGTAAATACTAAAATAAAAGTAATGCATGCCTGTTTTTTTTTTGTTTCTAAAAGTTAAGAAATCAAAAGTTGTTTTTGTCCTTAACTGAAACCCTTTATTTGAAAAAGAAACCATTTCGAGGCAGTTCATTGTGTTGTTGTTTATTTGCATTTAAATAACCAAACATGAGTCAAAAACATCATAAAAAGATTTTCCCCAGTGAAATACAAACCTCAAGACAGAAATGTATGAATCACGAACCCCCAAAACCCCTAAATAACTTTTCTTTTCTGATGCACAAAAACTTTAGAAATGACTCCAACATTTTTTTAATCAGTATTTCATTTAATTTCACTTCTTTTGTGTGAAACTTTTTTTTTTTAAAAAAGCTGAAAACATTTTTCACCAAGTGCTGTTAGAAACAAAAGTCCACAATAAAGTTTTGTTACAGAGTTAAAAGATGAAAGTTTGCAGGTTTATGTCAGAAAGTGTTTAACTCATCATTTAAGTGAAGCGCCACGATGCCAGAGCCTGTTTTAAAGGGCCTCAGGTGTCGGTGAGAGAGGATATGTTGGAAAACAAGCAGGAATACGTCGCTGACGCTAAACCTTCTCAATAATTCTGAGTTGGTTTCAGCTAAAAGACATCTGGCAGGTGTGTGGATAGAGCTTCCTCCACGAAGAAAGATCTTACTTAAACTCTCCCACAGCTTTCTCTATTGCTGAGGTCACCTCCACCATCTTCTCCTCCCACTCCTTCGCACGGCCCTCCACGTCGTCCCCAATGATGACGCCGTGGGCCATCATGGTGATGCAGCCGATGCTGAACAGGGAGAAGAGCTCCTGGCTGAGGTTGATCATGGTTTCGCGGTCGGTGCCTGAGTGCTGCTGGTACACCTGCAGGATGGGTTGGCTGAAGACTTTGGACACACCGATCACGCTTTCGTACAGCGTGTACAGATGCTGCCTCCCCTTCACATTTTCGTAGAACTCCACAAACTCCTGGCTTCTCTTCTCCACCTCTTCTGGTGGGGCATTGATCATCTCCTTATACTTTTCGAATTGACGATTCAGACAATACCATGTGTCTGCGAACTGTGAGTCGGTTGTCGCCTTCCCGATATCTTCCATTATCCTCCGGTTCTGTTTTGAGACCTCATGAAACCCCTTATCGATCAAGTCAAAGCCTTTCTGCAGATCTTCCATGCTGTTCTTCTTCTCGACAACATCTAGGACCATTCCAATCACAGAACTAGCAACTCCGACAGGTGGAAAGAATTTGGAGGCTATATCAACAGAGACTTTCAGGACTTTCAGGCCTATGGTGGCAATCTTCTTGAGTTTACCTGGTGCCATTTCTATGGAGGATCTGTGACAGACAGGAGGAGAAATTTACTGACAAAGGCCAAACATGCAAGACAATATTCCTATGTAACAATAAAATCAAGAAAACTTTGCATTCTGTACATTAAAAAAGTCAACAAAAATGCAGCTTCAGTCATTTCCAGAATAATTTCTGCTATTTTTTTTTTCAAATTGTGTTTCCCAGACTGCATTAAAGCATCTATGCACCTTTAATATTCCATATTAAAAGATTTAAACAGCAAAATGTTCTTTGAACAACGAGAAGATTATCTTCAGGAGCTGAATTGAGCAAAACAATCAATAAAGTGAAAGTTAAAAAAACTAGATTTAATTAAAGCATAACATTTACAAACTGCTCATTTTCATTTTGGAAAGTGTTAAATATAGTTTCTGTGTTTGAACCAACAAAAAACTACTAAAGAAAACTGTAATGGAAAATACTCAGAGAAGAGTGGCAGCATAAAGCTAACAATAAAACTCAAGAGATCACAACCTCTATTGAACTGTTTGAACTGTACAATTGGGTGGACTTTAAATGTTCATGAGAGCAGATAGATGAGGGAGGAAATTAATTTAAAATGCATTTGTGGAGATCTAATCTATGCAGGGCTGTTATTGTGGAGGTTGTTCAAGCAAGTCACAAGCAGCAGCTGCAGAGGGCCGGCCTCAGACCTCGTCCTGTTCCTTCAGTCTGAACTGTGGAAAACTCCAAATGTACGACTCTTTCAACAAATGTGGAGCTTTGATACGTTCACGTTGAGACTTACATCAACTTCTAGCTGGACTTTAGCTGCTCTTGATCATGAAGACTCCTGAAAGAAGGACAGATAGATGATTAGTTAAAGATTAAAAAAAAAAGTCAGGGCAGTCAACAGTGAGCAAATACTCCAGTGGAGAACTGGTTTAATATTTGTTCAAACATGGACAACTAAAAACACACAGAGCCTGATTATGAATCAACCACTCTGTGTTTCACCAACAGGGGCAGCACATGCAGCTTCCAGCACCACCTTTGTGGACTTACAGCTTCACTTCAGCTTATGGACAAACTTCAACAACCATCATGTAAATGTCTCTAACATGTAGGAAGTTCTGACAAAAAGATCAAATCTACAGATTGTTTTCTGAAATGTCTTAAGTGAAAGTTTTCCTTCAGCGCTCCTAAAACTGTTTCAGTTTCTTCTCATCTTTCACTAATAAAGAAATGTTTTTTGTGTTTTTCTTTGCAGAGGATCATCATCAGCAGGATGAGCAAACATTTATCAGCAAACAAAAAAATGACAGAAGAAGATGACACGACTGGCTGAGCTGGAAAAGCTTCTTCCTTGCATGTTAACAGGGAGTCAGATTCAGGAGAGAACTGGTTCTGCATCTGGTTTGGGTTCTTGTTTAGAGGATCTTCGTCAGCAGGGAGCACTAATATTTCTCTGAACCTTCCATCAAACTGAAGGACAACTAAAGGTCAAAAATGATTTGTCATTTCTTGAAAAAATGACATTTAACTTGAGTTCTTGTGTGTTGAATGACTCCTGTCCAGCAGTTTGGACCCAACATGCAGGTATAGACTCTGCCAAAGGGGTTCTACAGGGGGAGTACGACCACACCTGAGTTGTTTCACAAAGAGACCATCTCGGAGTTGAGCTGATCTCCAGGCCAAATCGAAAACAAACCTGTGAGCTTTCAGAAAACACAAAATACCCTTTTTGTAGAGCTTTTCTTTTGTTTGCGGAGCCTCTCTTTTCTCTGATCAGTTGCCTCTGGCTCCTTTCAGCCACCCCACCCTATTTACACGTGTTAACGTCTGAGTCTTCATTGATGAGGAAGAAAGTGACCAAAAAACCTGAATTGGAATTTAATCCTTTTGATAAAAGTCGGATCAAACTTGTAAAGAGTACTCTGAATTCCCACCATGAAAGACAATACCCCATATAATGGATTCCACTATTATAGTCCCTTTGATTTTTCAGTGAAAAAGTACCAATTAGATCCTTGAAGACCTTCTAACTGGTTTCAACTGGTCTGGAGCTCCATGTTTGTTCATGTAATAATGCATTCATCAATTTGTTAATAACTAGATATAAATGTGTAACATAATATAAAAGTAATAAAAAAATTATTTTAGTATAAAAACCTGTCATTTGTTGGAGCTTTACCATAGGACCCAGCTATCAAGCACGAAAAATCCACAAAAATACAACTGAAAACCTCATTTCTTCCAACAGAACCTCCACTTCAGAGACTGCTTTTCCCTCACAGCCAACATTAGCATAATTGGAATCAAAAGAAGAGATGATTACTTACCTCCAGGTCTTGTTTCACCTTCTTCTCCAAAGTCTCGACTTTGAATGCAGTCTTCAGTCTCCTCCTCTTTTTTTATAGTTTCCTCCGAGGAAGACACTTCCAAATATGATAATGGAGGTGGTCCAAATGAGGGGAAGAAACATGTAGACCGTATTTAAGTCCATTTTCATTCAAAATGATATTTACAACCTTTTAGCATCAGCCTAGCTTTTTTATTCTATTTTATGGTGGTTTTATCGCTGCTTTAAAATTGTTTTATTGATTTTATCATTGTTTTTAAATTGTTTTACTTGGTTTTATGTCTTTTATTCTTCTTTATGTTTTACTGTTGCACAGTGCTCTGTTTTTGTTTTTCCTTGTGTACAGCACCTTGGGCCTCCTTGACTGATGGTGGAAGGTGCTTTATAAATCAATAAAATAAATAAATAAAATAAATAAATAAATTATTTTTGTATTCTGTGTTGCAACCCTGTTTTATCTGCTCTGTTCCGGTTATGGCCGTATTTTTTTTTTTTTTTTTGGTTCTGTGCATTTTTGTCAGAGTGGGACTCCTGTATGTTTTTTGGATCTTTGTGTCTTTCTGTGTTTATTTGCTTCAGGTGTAGTGCTGGAGGTGTGGCTCCCCATTGGTCCAAGCCGGAGGAGGGAGCCTTCAAAAGCACTGTGTGGACCTCCAACCCACAAGACAGGAGCTGGGCTGCAAACGCTCTCCATTGCAGCTCAGTGATCTTCTCCACCTGTTTCACTTTGTGCACTTTGTAGTTTCTTTGGTATTCTGTTTTGGTCCCACTCTGTTATTAATATTTAGTGTTGGTTAAGTGAAGCTGTAGGGCTGAATTGCCATTTTCTTTAGTATGACTTTTCTCCTGTTTCTGTTAGTCCAGGGAGG
The DNA here is from genome assembly GCF_002922805.2 of Oryzias melastigma. NCBI lineage: Eukaryota > Metazoa > Chordata > Actinopteri > Beloniformes > Adrianichthyidae > Oryzias > Oryzias melastigma. The sequence continues at coordinate 25,935,982 of NC_050527.1, read as the reverse complement.
TTAGTGTTTGTCATTCTTTTACTGTTTCTTTTGCAGGTAAGCTCCCTGGATGGAGTTAGTTGGGATTTTGTTTGTTATTTTGGCCTTGGTTCACCCTGAAGCCTTTTGCTTCACAATTAGTTATTGTTTGTTTGTTTTGTCTTGTCAATACATTTGTTATGTTTTAATGGAGACATTCTCTTTGTGTTTTTGTTACACATTTCTTCTTTAATTTACGTTTACGTTAGGCCCCAGACCCTGGACAAATTAAGATGTTACAGCTCCTAACTTATTAAACTGGAAGTGGTTGCCAGCTCTGCAGGAGCTAGCAATGTTTTCATCGAAGAAGAAGAGAACATTGACCACCCTGTTGTCCACTCCTCGTGCAAGTCAAAGAAGCATAAGCAGAACTATTGAACAACAGAAAAAGAAACGCTAGCACTATTGGTGGTTTTGGTTTATCTATGCTCCAGCTATGGACCAAATGAAGTGTACTTTCTGATCATAACCATCAGTTTTTTTATCTTCTGCAACCAAAGCCTACCAAGGTGGTCCCTGATTTTTAAGAAATACAACTTAGAAATCCAAAATAAAATGGACTCTGAGAATGTGCTGACACATGCTTTATTTCCTGCAGTTCCAGAGAGATAAAGAATTTTCATAAACTTCCACCCATCTAAGGCCTAGCACGTGTTTGGTCTTGGATGGGTGAGGATGTAATATGCAAAGCTCATGTTGATCGTTGTTTTTGGAATTTCTCTCTCTTCTACATTTCTTCCTGGAGAATGGTAAATGAGATAAACTTATCAAGCGCTTTTCTTCCTTCTTAGAAGGCCCAAAGAACTACACAGTCACAGTCCTACTCAAACACGCATTCACACAATGATGGCAACTTCACTGCCTAACACTGATGCCAACCTATGACCACCAGGATCCATGTGGGAGTTCAGTGTCTCCGCCAAGGACACTTCAACAGACAGGTGGGCAGGCTGGAAACTGGACCTGCAGAACTCCCATCAAAGGTCAACCACTCTTCCTCTGCACCACTGAATGAATGAGTGAAGACACATGACGGAGACCTGCTAATCTGACAGATCAGGATCACGTCCTGCCATCTGGATCTATTCTGAAGAGACATTGAGAAGAAGCTCTCAACAACCCAACTCCTTAACGTCGATGCCTTGAGTAGGGTTGGGCACCGATTGGGTTTATTCAGTTCCGGTGCCAAAGCGATTCTTTGGTTTTCTTTCCTTAATGGTGCCAATTTTGGTACTTCAGTAAAAAAGAATTATGCCTCCACCATCTCTTATCAACAAATTTTCATTACCAAGTCACATATTGAAACATGGTTAAGACCTCTACGTCAAAAACTGACGTTTTGTGTGTCGTGAATTTTTGACATGCAGGCTGTTCCCATTAAATTAGGGATCCCCGACCTACAAGCCACAAACCGGCAGCCTGCCCCTCTTTCACCGCACAGTGAATTCGCTGCTTGCCGCCAGTCAAACATGTGATCCTGAGCTAGGCACCACGGCTGTGGGGCGGCGGTGTCTGAGGGGTTACTGGGGCTTTTTGATACTCGGGGCGTGTGTTCTGCTGTGTTTCTGTGTCTCCACGACTGAGTTTGAAGGCTGTCCCGCATCAACCTGAGAGGGGGGTAATAGGGAGCTTTTTTATTGTTATAAACCTTCAATTACACTAAGGACCGAAATACGGAACCGTTTAAAGTAGCTTCTTTCGGTTTCAGTAGAACCGCGTAAATCTTAACATTTCCTACTTGGAACCGAATTTCTGTGCCTAACCCTAGTCTTGAGGTTCCCTGTGAGCTAGAGTGTGTGAGAGGTTTTGGGGAAAAGTTGACTGGATATCCTGTAGATTACTGTGTAGATTAACCTCTTCTATAGATACCAACTGAACTGGTTGGTGCCATCTATTATATGTGTTGTAGCACTTTTTGTTTTTGCGTTTTGTATCAGTGACAGTCAGGCAGATCTTCTACCAGTGAACTTGTGAGGCATCGGCTCCATCACCGTGGTGGTCCACATCGTCCTCATCGATGTAGAGAGCCTGGAGGAAGAAATGGGAGAAGATTGGTGTGTGGACGGAACATTGCCAACAAAGATCTTTTTACCTAATGAAGGATTGCGTGTCCTTGCTTGCCAGGGATTCCTATTAGATGTCTTTTTAGCTGAAACCAACTTGGAATGACTGCAAATGTAGAGCCTAGGGCCACATCCTTATTTGCCCTCCAAAATATCCTGTTCTGGTTTGTTTAGTTAGCTGGCTGCTCCGGATCCAGGTGAGAAGAAGAGCAAAGGCATCTGGAATAACATGCAAGAATACAAAAGAAAACTCATCCTCAAGGCCCGAAATTTCCCATTCCTTTAATCATTGTATGGTGTTGGTATTTTTGTTACTTAGCCGGTGTTCATAGGTCTGGTGGACCCGCTAGAGTTTTGGGTTTTCAAAACAACACAATCAAACTATTTTATGCGAAAATACTGAACAGATGTTTACTTGATCACAACTGCAAGCCAAATGAACAGAATCATGGTTAATATTTACCCTTTACCTTTTATAGAACACATTTATGGATTCCTGTGCAACTTGTTTTTTTTTTTTTTTTTAAATAAAAAGTAATGAAAATCAATTATAATAAAGTGAAGTGAGTGGAAAAAACACATTTACAAATAAAGCAAGATGTTTTACAACTTCTGATTTTATTCATTTGAGCTTAATTAGACATTTAGGTTAGTTTACATAACACTAGTTGAGCATATACAGTAACAATATCAGTGTCATCACATCAGCCCCACTGAATTCTGTTTACACAAGCCTTTACAAAACATGAGGGGCAATTTTACAGTGTGTGTTGCATATGTATTTGTTACACTTGGTACATGTATATTGAGTTTTCCTGCCCATCTTGGGTCCACAGACTTCACAGTGCCTCTTTTTGTTTCTGCAGGCCACAACCTAGAACAGGAATAGGCAACTCCAGGCCTCGAGGACTGCTGTGTCTGCATGATATATCCAGATATCAGATATCCAAGCCCTACTCATGACTGATTATCTGGTTCAAGTGTGTCCAACCAATTAGAACTTGCCAGAACAGGTTATGTTAGAAAATATGCAGGAACACGGCCCTCGAGGCCTGGAGTTACCTATCCCTGACCTAGAATAATGAAAAGATCAGAAATGTTACTGGCCCCTCTCTCTTCTTTGCAAAGCATACATGACTGCAACAGCATTACACACTTCAGGTTCATCAGATGGTGGTTTTGTAGGTCAGGTGGATGGGGCGCCAGCATTCTCCTCTTGAATTCTCCTCACTGTGGCTGCAGCTGGTTTTCATGGAACATGTCGTCTTTTAGGTCTCACCAGGGCCTTTCCCAGCTCCTCACAAAAGAGGCGTCTTCTCTGGAGCTTCTCCCTGTTCCACTCTGTGTTCAGTACCATCAACATGACAAAGGCGTTGTACGCTGAGATGTCCATCATGTCAAAAAATATCACTTGCAGCCAGCGTAGGGTCCTCCTTTTGCAGCTTTAGGCAGTCACCAGCTTGTCCATGTTGTCCACCCCTCCTTTTGTAGCATTGCAATCATGATGATCTCAGGCTTTTGATGCTCCTGGTCACTGATTCTCCCATCCCTGTGTAGAGTACCTGTGCTGCTGATGGGCTGGTCGTCTTCATTTTGGTTCTAATTGGTGCTCAACCTTATCTTCTTCCTCCAAGTCTCTGTCAGACTCTGAACTGTCAGCATATGATTTTCAAATTCTGAAACCTCTTCCTTGACGTCTTCAGAAGCTTCTCACTCTTCCCCAATCATTTGCAAGGACCTTTCAGCAGATTTTCTATTGGCCACTTGTAAAAGCTACCACACTGGCAAAGCCAATACTTATAGTGTCATGCCCCCAATTTGCAGGTGGGATAGGGGATGAGAAAAAAAAAGTTCGTTCCCGCAAGACAAGGGGTAAAATGTGAAGGAAAGTAAGAGCAGATGGTGATAGTTGCAACAATGTTGCAGTTTTGTGCAGGAACAGGCCCCAGAAAGGAGGTAGACAGAGTGAAAGTACACAGGACCTATACTTTCCACACTTTATCATCACTGGGTCCAGTGGACCCGAACACCCTGTGTGTTATATAAATGCGTAGGGTGGGTGTACAGTATGTGGTCAATGAAAATGTGTTTTGAGTTATGTTCTTCTCAGTAAATGAGCTAAAGTCAAAGAGTTTCAGGTTGTAAAAATAATTAATTGTCCCATTTTTCTATTGATGGAAACTGAAAACGGGTCCCACTGACCCGAACACCATGCAAGGGTTAAAACGAGTTCATGAAATGATAAATGTGAGGATGTGGGGATCTTTAGCTGGACCTCCATGAAGGTCTTCACCGTGGCCTCCGGGTCTTCTCCCGAATCCCTCCGGAATCCCCGAAATAACCAGGATGTCCCTCATGCTCCAAGCATGACAATCCAGGAGGGTTTCCTTCATGGCCCAGATCTTCAAAAAAACAAAGTGTATATTTGTATAAACCCCTTTTTTAATTTAGGCTAAACTTTATTCATAATAACCATGTTTATTTGCATTTCTTGTTAGATTGGACAGAAAAAAGAAAAGAGAGGGGGGGATATTACAGATGGGAGAGATAGAAAGGGTTAACACAACAGCATCATGAGTAAACTTAATTCTCACATACATACACTAACGAATAGTATGCATACAACTATTTACAGATTTCATGCATATTAATACATTAATGATAGTTGACTTATCTCACAGGTCGCACTGACTGCACACAGACAGGTACACACAAGAGTTCATTATCATCTAACATTCCTGGAGGGGGAGAGTAAGAATGTTACCAATACCCATATTTGTGCCAAAGTGAATAGGCAGGTGGGTTAAATGACTATGAGCTTCTGTGAAAGTACTTTGATAGGAACAAACATCTAAAAGCTGTTGAAAAGTGCAACTGCTGAGGGCTAAAATAAAACGATATCATCAGCGTAAAGCAGATGATTTACTTTAAAACTTCCAACCATGTGGCTGGTGTTACATGCTTTCAGTTCCTTAGATGAATCACCGACAGTATGCCCCCTTGCCTTACTCAACCAAAGGTGAATGGGACACTTGATCCCACCTGACCCACATTTTCTGATGAATGTTCTTACAATGTTTTCTTTTATTTATTTTCTCCCTCTGGAGATTATTTCATTTGGAATTTAAAAACATATCAATCAGGAATTTCACTTTCACTTAATGTTTTGAAACTCACTCTTATTGTCAAGGTAAAGTTGACTTTAATTACACCTATTTGGTGCTCATGGAGCCTCTTTACTGAAGCTTCTAATTTTCTCTTCTCTTTCTGCTCATGTTCCAGCCTTAACATGCATAATAGAGAATCACAGAACCATGTAAAGGAGAGAATGCGGGAGGTTTTCAAAATAAAGCATCTTCCAGAGTCAGTAGAGGAAATAATATACTGTGTTTTGTCTTCTGGGTTTGTTTTCTACCTATGAAAGCCTAGCCGCATAGTCTTACTTTAGCCTTTAGGGAATTTGGTTTAGGATTTATGACCTTTTTTTTAATAATAAATGTCTATTTTTTGGCACGAACAAATACAAAAAAAATAAAAAGAAACTAGCAGCTTTCAAAATTGGATTTTTTTTGTTTTGTTTTTCTTTACATTTGATAGAAGCTCAAATAACTTGTTTTCAAAATAAAAGACTCTCTGTGCCAAAAAGGATCATCTCAGTGCAGCTCTGGACAGCTATAACCAATGTTATAAGATAATATGTGCTTTTGACTCAAAATATCAAACTTTTTACCAAAGTTTTGCTTTGCATATAAAATTTGTTCATTCTGGAAGTAGAATTGAGCAAACAAGACGTCTTCAGGTCAACAGGGATGTAAAAACATACATAGTTTATCATTTATGTGCATCTCAGCCATCAATTTAAAAATGTAACTACCGTATTTTCCGGACTATAAGTCGCGTTTTTTTTCATAGATTGAATGTCCCTGCGACTTATACTCCAGTGCGACTTATATACGAATTTTTAATGAGTCCTTATGAGACCGTCTTAAGTCTAGAGTGCCCTCTTATGGTGATCTATGCAATTACTTTATTTACTTTAGTTATTCAGATGTGACACAGAGGACGGAGAATTTAAGGGATTTAGTGATATGGAGTGAGATTGTGTGCAATTAATAACAGTAAAGATTCAAAGTTGATGAGTTCTTGAGGCTATAGTTAAATAAAACTGTTATGTTATATAAATGCTACACCTTTTCGTTTTTTTCATGATGCTAATATGTGAATATGTGTTGACACATATTCAGCCTGTTTTCTATTCACTTATGAATGTTATAACTTACCTTCCAGGATGATGTAATATCGTTTTTTTCAACTAGTTTGTAAAATAAATTACTTGGAAAAAAATGCGACTTATACTCCAGTGCGACTTATGTATGGTTTTTTCTTCTTCATTATGCATTTTTTGGCCCCTGCGACTTATAGGCCGAAAAATACGGTAATCTAAATGTAATACATGCCAATAAAGTAATCCTTACTTTAAAAAAATGCTATTTTATTTTATTTATTTTTGTTATTTTTCCCCTCTTTGTCCTCAGCGGTCTTACACTGCTGGGTTTTGTTATTTTAGTTTGTGGTTGGACCTTGGTAGTCTTAGTTTGCAGGCTTTGTTTATTTGTTTTCTTTAGGTAGTTCCTGCAGACATTAGCAGGAGCTGCTGACACAGACGGTCGACATGGCTGGATCAGCAGTCTCCATGAATTATTTCATGTTTGGCCGAGGAGCCATCATGGAGATATAAAAGATCCACATGTGGATCTGGAGCGCATGTTGCAGATCTCTGGTTTAGTGGAACCAGTGATGGGTCCAGTAAATCCTGTTTGACTGGGGATTTCATGGCCTTTTGTGACACATCAGTGTTGGGAGTACTGTGTCCCTCTATCACATTAGTTCAGTTTCTGGTTACTTTTTTCTGCTGTTGTTTGGTCCCCACAGGGGTTTCAGTGTGTTTAACTGAAAAGGAGTGGAAGCAGAGGAATTCATTTCTGATCCTGTCATTTCCATTTTTTTTTCCTTCTTAGGTCACTTCTCTGAACTTACAGTCCTGGCGGTCGGGTTATGCATCATGATTGTGCTCCAGCTCCCCACTGCTAATGGAGGGCAACTAAAGCTTCAGCAAAGCGATCATCCTAACATATATGTCAAAAAAAAAAAAAAAAAAAGTTTCAAGACTTGAATCGTGGTGACATCTGGTGGACAGCTAAAGCCACTGCAACCTCTGAAAAGCCGACTGATGCACTAGCACACGTGACTGTAGGAAAGTCTTTGTGGTCATTAAAGTGTCTTACTCAAACAACAAAAAGGGTTTCTTTTTAGCATCATTATTAGATATTATGTTTAAAAGCGCTAAAACACATTCCAGATTAAAATCCTTAACATGCTGTGACTGAAAAGAGGACAACTCAACACAGAAAATGACCAAAACTAAGAAATTTATAAGACAAAACCATTATCTAAATAGTGTGAAAGTAAATATGTTTAGTTATTTTTCCTTCAAAGATCTATTGAAGTAAGTACGAAGTCATCTTTCTCCCTCTGATTTAGATGAAAATAACAGATTGGACTGCAGCATATTTATATGACACATGAACCTTTCAACAAAAAAAGTCGCCTCTACAGCCATATTTGTTGCTTTTTAATGGTCTCTGATGCAGAAGTTCTGGATAAGAAAAGCAGACAGACAAAGAGAAGGTGAAGCTGGAAAACACAGCTATAGGCTCCAGCATCCGAGTAGAGGCCAGTCAGGACAGCAATCAGGCACCAATCATAACCAAGTAAAAGATTAAAAACTATTATAAAATCAGTCGACCAAGAGTCAAGCCCAGCAAGGCAAACCAGGCAAAGCAGCAGGGGCTCACAGTCTGACCCATCTGTGTCCTGCCAAATCACATGCTCTCAGGGTGCAGTGGAGAGGGAACCCTGGTGCTACAGGTCCAGGTTTCTGGTGCCCCACTGACTGGGCCTGGAACCTGTAGCACAGTGCAGCGTCCCCTCTTCAGAATGCAGTCTCAGGCACACAGCAACTCTGCTTTTTATAAGCTCCACCACACCCTTTGGGCAATCAACAGGATTGCCAACACCTGTATAGCAGGTGCACCATTTCATCCTGCTACACATGGTAGAGAATAACTGGGTTTATTCAAACCTAAGGTTTAGGCTTTTTTTTCTCTTCAAAAATGTTAAAAATGAGTTTTAGGAAAT
>NC_050527.1:25901933-25925536 GCF_002922805.2 Oryzias melastigma | reverse complement strand
CAACCAGGCACACCCACTGATGGAGTTAAGGAGAGGACTAGTTCTCGAGAGCAAGGACCGGACTCCGCACCACCAAGACCTGGACACCACCAGGCTCCGATGTAGATTGATCCCCTGCTAAATCCCCCGGCGTGGGGAGGAGACCGCCAGGCCCAGGAGACCGGCACCCAAGAGACTAGACCACCAGGCTGAGGTTCCCCGCCCCCCCGCCAGGGATGGGGTAGGGGACGGAAGGTCGAAGGTCCCACCTTCCTTGTGTGATGCGTGCGTGTTTGGTTGTTAGAGTGTATATTTGTGGTGTTAGAGGTGTGTGTACTAAAGGGGTGCAGTTAAAATTGGTGAGAAGGCCTTAACAGGGCATCTCCTGATTGCTCGCAGAGATGCCCCGTCACCCTCCCACCAGCGGCCCTACATGTCTATGGACATTACACCAGTTTTAAAATCGCTGCATTGGCTCCCTGTGCGTTTCAGGATGGATTTTACAATTGTTTTAATGGTTTATAAATGTTTTTATGGTCGTGGGCCTTCTTATTTAAGTGATCTAAATGATTAGATTTAGTTTTAGATTTTCTTAGCCGTACAAAGACCGTTGTGGTAAATTATGCCTGTTTGCACACCTCATGCAGTACTATGGAAGAGGATTAGGGCCACCGAAGTAAAAAAGAATAAGCCCATATAAAATTCTGACTTTAAACTCAGAATTTTGACTTTAATCTCAGAATTCTGACGTTTTTCACAGAATGGGTCAGGGGAAAAAAAGTCAGAATTCTGAGATTAAAGTCAAAATTCTTACGTTTTTCACAGAATTTTGACTTTAAATTCAGAATTCTGACTTTTTTTCCCCTGACTTTTTTTTTTTTTTACATGTAAATAGACACTTTCATTATAATTATTGAGTCACTTTTATTACATGTGTTAGTTCTGCCTATTTTAATAATGTTGGCAACTCCCCTTTTTGCCCATATAGTAAAAAATGAATTAAAAATGGTTAAAAGAAATTTCATGAAAAATCATTATTTATAAAACACATTTTTACTAATACATTTTCCATTGAAACAATGTATTTAACAAGAATATGGTCTCTAATAACTATTAAATAAACAAACGTAAATGGTTTTCATTTTATAAAACAAGCTGGTTGCTTAATAGTGATAGCAAACATTAGCTTTTCTTTTTCTTTTTTTTTTTTAAACCAGAACCAAATGAAAACTCCAGGAATAAAAATGAAATGAATGATCAAAATTAAGCATTAAATTTCCATATTTTGGTGGAAATTCTGTATAGATTGAATATGCTGTATATCAGGTGAACATCTGTAATGTTATGTATAAAAACATAAACGATTAACAGCTATTTAACCATGGTTTATTTCAAATCCCTTTTTATCAGGCATAACATTATCTTGAACCAACAGGCTGTGCTTACTGCCAAAAAACACCACTAATGAAATACTAGTTTTTGTTAAATACTTCTTAAGTCAATTTCTCAGAGGAAGAAAGAGACTGTATATATTTTAATGAATTTGATAATACTCTGGTCTTCTAGCACTTCTCAAGCCATTTGGGTGCAGGTGTGTTGCAAGAGCTCAAAATTATCTGACAGGATTTAAATGTATGTCTGCATTCACAATGTGTTAAGAGTGATAAATCAAACCCTGCTTGGGTAGTAAAAAAAAAAAATTAGAAAAACAAAATATAACAAACCTTTTTTTTTTTTTTTTTAAAAAAAGGAAAAACATCTAGGTAATTACAAATCTTTAGTCTAAGTCAATGCCATGACCTCATTTGAAAACATATCTGATGCAGATGTAACGGGGTGAAAAATGTTCTTATTTTTTGAAAGTTTTTAATTCAGAGGGCTCTTGAACACACCACCTAATTGGACAGGATTGAGGGCAGGTGTGCCTAATCAGAGACCCTTTTTAAAAGAACCAGACGGCGGCCAGCCAGAAACAGAGAAAAAAGGGATAAGACAGGGCCCAAGGTGGTGTGGTGTGGTGTGGTGTGGTGTGGTGTGGTGACGCCGCCACCGCCACCACCAGGGCCTGGGAAACGGGCGCGGCGGGACAGAGAAGAAAGAAAAAAAAAAAGAAAATCCATTCAGGAAGGACAGGGAAGGGGTACTTAGCTCAAAGAGGGGTGGGTCGCAACCACACCCCTCTGCCGCTCCAGCTGACTCTAATGTCACGCGAGTGGTCGGTTCCAACTCTTTTTAAGAGATCAGATGCCATTTAGGAGTCAGGACAACCAGGTTCAACCAATTCAGGGGGATGGAAGTTTATTTTGTCCACAGGATTTAAAAAAATATATATAAAAAGGAGAAAAGTCAATAAAAAGCATTCAGGCACTAGTGGTCCACTCCAACATCCTGGTCCAAGGAGCACGCAGTCCAAACCCAGTCTAAAACACATAAAACCAAGATAAAAGTCAATTAAAACCAAAAGCATGCAATAAAATAATCTAAAATGGGTTCGGAAACGTCTCCTCGGATAGTTAAAGAGGGGAGACAGAGAGGGTACTTAGCTCAGAGAGGGGTGGGTCGCAACCACACCCCTCTGCTGCTGGTCTTCTGCACGCCCCTCTCCACCTCGCTGCCCGCTGCTCCCTGGGAAGGCTCTTTATTGCTGCAGTCCTCCACCGCCAGCACCTGAATCCCCACTGTAGGCCGGATTCTTCACAAGGGATCCACGGGCACACACACACCACAGCTGGCACTTGAAGACCCAGCTGCCTGTGGCTCCAGCGGATGGGGTGACCCCCCCCAGGGTTAACAGAGGCAGCTCCCCTCTGTCCTCCGTGTCCGTCCTGTGCCTGGCGTCCTTCCTCCTCTCTGGCTCTGCTGCTAGTTCTTTTAAAACGTCCAACATTGAGAGCCACCTTGTCCCACACCTGTTGCTCATTAGTTCGTTGGTGGGGCATTCACTGGACCTCAGAGTCAGTTTGAGCAGAGCCACAAAATTAAAAAGCACAAGTAATATACATATAAAAATTAAAAATCCACCCTGTGACACAAACATGTAAATATATTTGGATTGACCACAGCCTACAGTTCTTTCACACAACTTGAAACTATGGAAAGGGTTCAACACATATCGGCTACAATTTCACATATATTGTAGAAAATTATATCTGCAGTGATTAAGCATGGCAAATTTCTTGCTAGTGTTGAAGTATCAAGTGTCATAACATCAATGAAATAAGATTAACATCAACAAAACATGTTACTTTGAGGATTTGTGTCATGTGATCTGAAAAAGTTTGATCTGGCAAATGTGTCTTGAATTCAAAGCAAAACTTTACCTGTGATAATCATAATCGGTAGGTCTTTAAACGATGGCCATCACCTAGATATTGCTTTCAAGAACTGAATTAAACTGGAAAGTTCTCATAGCTGTCAGCCATCTGGAATATCTTTCCACATCTGTGCTTTGTTTGCCTTCTTGTGAACTCTGTCATTTCTTGAAACTCTACAAAGATGCTATCTGTTATTACAGGATCTGATCCAGTACAGAAACGCAAAAGTTTCTGATGAATCGTTTTAGATAACTTTAGATAACTTCCTGCTTCTTTGACATACCTTGTTGGGGTTGGGCTGCAGATCATAGGACAACTTGGTCAGTGCCTCTGGTGTGAGAGAGAGGTGTTGAAGAGTTATCTCCCTCCAGCAGTCAATAACAAACATTGGCTTTTGGACAAGCTCTTTGTGTGCTGTCTCATTTGGTATTGTTGGAAAAGTCTCAGCTGTGATTCGTCTTCTGCAACCATAGCTGTCCAGAACTTCCACAAGGTCATCCCAGTCAACTGCAGAGATGTCATCTATTGTTTGCATCAAAACTTCACGTTCTTGATTGCTCACAAACTGCAGAAAATGAGACTTAAGATCTGTGTAAACCCCATTGAAAAGCACTTGTTCAATGAAAGGAAGAGCGAGTTTGTTGGGGAAATACTGACAATCAAGGTAACCTTTCAAAAGAACTCTGGTAACTGCTTTCCATGTTTCAGCAGTAAAATCACGTCAAATGAACGGCACTTTAACTGTTGTACCTAAAGTCCAACGTTTGTAAAACTCATGCCAAAAGCAGCTCAGAGCATCTCTAAGTACTCCAGATCCACTTCTTGCTTCCTCTGTGTTGTCTGGAAGTCTGCGTTTCACAAACAGTTCTTTGTTTAAAATGTCAGCATCAGAGAAAGCAGCAATCAAATCATGCAAGGTGTTGCCGTGATGTATTGTGACTGTTACTAAATCTTCCTTTGAGGAAAAAGAAAATCCTCATAGATCAGTGTGTCATTTTGGTCTTCCTCCTCATTGTAGACAGGACCAAATGTGATCTCAGAATCACAGAAATGTCCAGAGCACGATGGACACCCAGCTCAACCCCAGACTCTCCATCATCTGCTCGATGGACTTCATTATCACTGTGTGCTTCGGTAATATTTACTTCGGGGGGTTCTCTGACTTGATGAGCAGCTTTGGCCTTTGTAGAAATGTAAAAACGTAACATCGTAAGCCTTGATGCCTCGTACATATTCCTAATAGACAGGCCAGTCTCATCATTAAGGCAATTCTGTTTGAAGTCCCAAACCTCAAACTCAAAGGATCAGAGTGATCCTTTAGAAGAGATTTCATCAGGAAAAAAAAGTTTTCTTCCTTCTTGAGAAGATACAGAATAACAAGAGCTGCGTGTTCTAGTGTTAAGCATAATGAAAGCAGATGACTCTTTAACAGGGCACCGTCAAAGGCGCAGTACTTGTTAGCAAATAAGGTAATAAAAAGATAGAAAGCGTCACGTGACAACAAGGTTGTAACCGTGTAAAAAAATATCGCTGTATATCACACAGTTACGAAACACGACGATGTTTTTTCTGAGACATGTCAGGAGTATTTTCTGAAAGCTATGACAAAAATGAGATGATCATGTAGTTAGTTATTCATATAAACGGCCTCGATGGGCGTGCTAAACGTATGATTCTGAAGGTAAAACATGTGCATAACGCAGATTAATAAAATAGCCTAAAATGAAACACAGTAAAACTGTGGATACGTTTGTCATTAACACATATTCAACCTGACAAATTAACAGCATTCTGCACATTTCAATAAAATGACTTCAAACACGTCCAAATGCCCGATAGATGCTACAAAAGCTAGCATAGCCCGCCGCCCTTTTATTTTCAAGCTCCATATTAACAAGCTTTTTTAAAACTCACCTTCTCTTGTTTCATGAGCGAAATGATCTCCTCCGGTGAGCCTCGAGCACGCAAAAAGTCACTTACAGACGTCATTTTTGTTGGTTTTGCTGCTGCAGGTGAGTTCCGAATCATACAGTACAAAATGAAGTGGCTCACATCTTCCCGTAGTTCAGAATTCTGAGTTTTTTTCCCCAGAATTCTTAGTTTAAAGTCAGAATTCTGAGAAAAAAAATTCAGAATTCTGCTTTTGTATGAATTCTGAGATTAAAATCAGAATTCTGACTTTTTTCTCAGAATTCTGACTTTTTCCCCCCAGAATTTTGAGTTTAAAGTCAGAATTCTGACTTTTTTCTCAGAATTCTGACTTTGTGAGATTGTTCAGATTCTTCCAGCACGATGCTCTTCACCATCTACCGCAGCAGCTGTCTTAATGACGGACGCTTTCAGTGGTATTTCCTCTCTGTGACCCAGTTTGACAACTTGCTGTGCCGCATTAGTCCAAGGAGTGAAGAAATACAAATAGGGATAACATAACTGGATATTTTCTCTTTTCAGACCATTCTTGATAAACTCTAGAGATGGTCGTGGGTGAAAATCCCAGAATGTCAGAAGTTTCTTTATCAGCCTGTCTGGCACCAACCATGCCAGATTCATATCTCTTAAATCACCATTCTTCTCCAGTGTCATGCTTGGCTTAAGCTGTAGCAGATCATGTCGACCATGTCGGCATGTCTAAATGCACCGAGTTGCTGCCATGTGATTGGTTGATTAGAAATATGCATTAAACGAGGAGTTGGAAAAGTGTGTCTCATAAAGTGGCCAGTCAGTACTTTACCATTAAATGGAAATGGAGGACTTACAAGAAATATGTCTAGAATGTATGAATGTTTTTTCAAGGTTTTCATAATGCACCTCTCCTGAATGCACTCCTCTGAGCTGACTCGTCTGAGTTTGCATATTTTCCTCATACAAATGTGGGTTTTTTCCAGGCCCTCCATCTTTGTCCCACGGCTCAGAAACATGCTTCAATGGTTACTTGTTATCTCTAAATTGCCCCTGGGTATGAATGTGATTTAATCTGTGTGCCCCTACAACAGACAAGTCACCAGTTCAGAATGTGTCCTGTCTACAACACCTGAGCTTTTACTCGAGTATCTTACTGTTTTGGCTTTCTCACAGAAATCTGCCAATCCGGTTCCTTTGTACAGATTTTCCCACAGATGGTTTGTCATTTCAAAACTGCCTGTTATTCACTGATGATAAACTGTCAGTTTAGAGGAAACATGACTAGCTTTCAGTTTTAGATTTTTTATATTTTCTTTATGTTGAATTCCAAATATTTATTCTTATTTCTCCATACTAATTATTCAAATTAAATTATTTTGGAAATAATAAAAAAATGATACATTTGACTTTTATTCAGAAACAGAAGAGATGAAAACAGGATAATTATAAATATTTTTTTAATTAAACAATATACATTTAGAGACTTTTACTGAGTTTAAAATCTGCTTTTAGTTTAAGTTTAATGTTAGACTTTATTGGCCATGCAAAGACCTTAGTGGTAAAAAAAATTGGTTTTCACTCTCCATTAGATGGCATTTCAATATTTTATCCAAAAAGACCTTGTAAACTATAAAGAAGCAACTCTGTTATGGATAATCAATGTACCGACTTTATGAGTCTTTTGTTGAAGATATAGACAAAAGAATTCCACCAATCACAACACAGTTTATCACAACACAGGCAGGTGCGTAATCAGGTCATCGTTGTAAGTGAGAAATTGTTCTCAAACAACCAACTTGTATAAATAAAGGTTATACACAGGCTATGTCCAATTCCTCCCCTACTTACCATATAGTGTGTTAACCCTTTTTGTAGTGCTGTTCAAATCTACATTTCTAAAATCCAATGTCCTACAAATTTCCCAGAAGTCTTTGGGATAAAGCAGTGTGCATCGATGTTCCCCGCATTGGCAAATATAGACCACAATGCTGTGCGTTTGAACATTTTTTGCGAATTAGAATTAGAAATATGTGTTAACAAGCAGCTGGACAGACGTGCCTCATAAAGTGGCTGAAAATGGAGAAATGGAGGACTTACAAGAAAGATGTCTAGAATTATGAAAGTATTTTTACAAGTATTACATGATTAGCTTATGCTGAGCCAGCAAAAGAAACGCAGTCAACCCAGTGTGCAAGTGGTTGCTGAATCTAACCTAAGGCAGAGCTTGGAACGGCCAACTGTCGCACTTTACGCTGTAATTCAACAGCAACTACACAAAATACTGAGATTACTGAGAAATGATTAAAACTCTTAGAATTCTGCAGACATTGCTTTTATTTCATTGACTAAAGGTATCTATTTTGTCATTTAAACACATACCTGGATAACAGGTGACGGACTGTCTTACTTTCCTCTCCTGGGCTGACTCCTGTTAGGTTTGCTCTCTAAATCTTCAAACTAGGAGCACTCTACACACTGTTAAAGTTAATTCAAAGTTTGCAAAAAGCACATTTAAACGCACATGTTTGTACTGTGTGGTTGCACAGTGGTTAGCGCTCTTGCCTAACAGTGAAAGAGTCCTGGTTCAATTCAATTTTATTTATATAGCCTGATATCACAAAAGAAATTGGGCTTCATACCGGTAATATTGCAAAAGCAGAAAGTGAGTCATAAAATACAAACAATAGCTGATTGCTAAACTAAAACCACTAAACTACATGCAAACTGGTTATCCCTGCCCCTAGACCCTTCTTCTCGGTAAAGAAAAACTCCTAAAAAATGTGATTCCGGGAGAAAAAAAAAACAAAGCTCAGGGATGTCCACATGAAGGAGAGTTTCTCTCCCAGGATGGATAGGCAATATGCCGGGACTGTAAAAGAATAATAAGCTTACCTACAAATACATGTTTGAATAATGTTCATCAAGATAGAATTGGAAAACAGATCGGGGCGAGGTCCACTGCCAAGACGAGCCAGAGGCGTGGTCCAAGGCCAAGAACAGGAGCACAGATGATCCACCTGGAATCTGAAATCACCACCACTCCAGAGGAGGGATAACGCATGAATTGCACTGCACCAAACAGCAGCATAGCGAACTACATAAAAAAAGGCAATGAAGCATAGAGGAGAAGTAAATGAGAATAAAGGACAGAACCCCTGCTGTCACCTTTATCTCAGGCGCCTTTTCCCCCCTGTAGCCGCCTGGTCTCGCCGATGATCCAGGCGAGGCACAAGTCCTCTCAAACGCAGCTCTTCACAGACACCCACATGCAGCCGCGGCTTCATGCTCAGGATCATGTTTGACAGGCGGGGAGCAAAGGGTTTGCCGCACGGTGAAAGAGGGTTATGCCGGTTTACGTCTCGGAGGTTGGGGAACTCTGATTTAATCGGAAATTAAAGTGTCGTGTTGTGAAGAGTCATGTGTTGACTAGACATAGTCAACACATGTTGACTATTTAGTACCGAAAATTGGCACCGATTATCAACTGAAACCAAAGAACCGCTTTGGCACCGGAACAGAAAGAAACTCAATCATCCAGACATTAAAAAAAGAAAAAAGATCTTCCAATATTATTTTCCCCCTAGTATTAATACAAAAGGGTGAGCCATCAAACTCCACAAAGACATAGAAACACAACGGAAGCAGCTATACAGACACAGCCCCCTGTACCAGGAAAATCTTTTAATAATATTTATTTTAATAATCTTTTCATAATGATCCTAAACCCAAACATGGAGACATGATTACCGATGTTCTCTTCACAATAAAAAAACAACCTTATTCCTCAACATTATATGTGTCCACTCTTCCATTAATTCTAAAAATGAGACATCCACAGACTGCTGGAGGTGGCTGCTCCCACACGCGGTGCGGTGTGAAAAACATTTTTCGACAGGCGGCGAGCAGGGAATTCACGCGCAGGGCACGCAAATTTGTTGTGAGAATCGCGTTCGGTGTAAAAGCACATTTAGGGTACGCTGCTAGTATGGAGTTACAGGAACCCAGTTTAGATGTAACATCCATGGATACGTTTTTCAGCATCACTTTGTTCAAATCCCAGACGGGATATTTCTGTTTTCCTCAAACATATGTGGGTTTTCTCATCACACTCCATCTTTGTCCCACGGTTAGAATCTCCAATGGTTAATTGGTGTCTAAATTGGCCCATGGTATGCATGTGATTTTCTTTTCTGCAGCAGACAGGTAACCAGTTCAGACAGTTTCCTGTCTACTACTACTCAGGTTTTACTAGAGTATCTTTTTGTTTTGGTTTTCTCACAGAATTCTGCCAAATCCGGTCTGTGACGGTTCCTTTCTACTGACTTTCCCACAGACGGTTTGTCATTTCGAAACTGTCTGTTCGACACTTGTGATAAGCTGACAGTTTAGAGGATATACAACGAGCTTTAAGTTTAGTTTTTTTTTATTTTTTCTTTATGTTAAATTCTAAATATTCATGTAAATGTCTTACTTCTCTGTACTAATTATTCAAAGTGAATACAGTAAAATCAATAAAGTAAATCAAATGATAAACATTTACCCAGTGAACATTTCAATGTGGGCCTATATGGTTGACCTTCGGGCTGAATGGTGGGCCCCAGGTGGGTTTGTCCGCGTGTTCCATGGTGGTTCCATCTTGTGTTTCAGAGAATGTAATGTGTCACATTACATAAAAGCATAACAGTTCTCATGCTAGGGGTGGAATGAATGAATCCTGAGGAGGATGTGGTTTGGTGACAAGCTTAAATACGAGCTCTCTGATGAAGCTGAACAGCAAAGCAGATCATTCTGAGCTGAGTTTGGTTCCTGAGGCCTTCTCTCTTTGCTAGAAAAATAGATAGTTTTCTAACCAAGCTAACATCAACACACGGTGAGTGTTCTTTCATTGTTTTCTGCAACAGAATTTAAACTGTCCTGTAACTTTTGCTACCTAAAGTATACATGCAATACTACATGTATACTTAGGATGTAAATGTAATTAGTGCATTATTATGATGGGATGTAAAATGTCACCAATGATCTGATCACTTGAGAAGTAATTGGGTAATCTGTTAAAAGGGTTATCGTGTTTCAATTCATCTTTTTTTTATTTTAGGTAAGAGATTAGGAAAGGTTTATCTTAATTTTTTGGGCATTTGAGTGACAAATGTGAGTGAAAAACAAATAAACTGAAAGGGCATTTATTTTTATTTATTTATTATTATTTGTTCTTAACCTGTGTTGAAGAGATTTTTACTCTTAAAACAGGCGGTTGAGTACCTTCAGACGCGAGAAGTACATTTGTAAAAAAGCATTTTATCTTAAGTTAAACTTCGTTTTACAGAATGTTTTCATATCCTATTCACGGGTATTTTTTATATTTATTGATTTATTATTACCTAAAAACTGTTCGTTTAAATAATCAGCGTTAAAAAGCAACAACTCATTGCATCATTTGTAGAAATTTGTTTGGCTAAATTGGAACTGTATAACATTGAAGCATTTGTCAAAAATCAAATAGTATGCATCATGATAAATTACACAGAAAAGAGTAAACATTGGAACATTTGGTAAAAGTTCTCTAATTTGTTACATTTTAAGTTATTTTTTATTTATTTAATTAAAGCTAATATTTTTAAATGTAAAAAATTACATAACTTCTGTTCATTGATCCAACATTTCACTTTTTACAGTGTTTAGCCTGTCTATAAGTGTATTTATATGGGAGGAAACATCTGGAAAGGAACTGAGTTGATAAAGGAAGAACTTTTATTCTCACTGCTGATGTTAAAGATGCTTTAATATCTCTGTACAAATGAAACTGGAGGTTTTCCTTAAAATTTTGTTTTTTTCTTTTTAGTGAAAAAGATCTACAAAGATGGCTGAGCTGACCAAGTTTGTATCAGATGCTAAGAATGTGGCGGGGAAGGTACTAGACGTATATCAGAAAGGATCCAACATTGTAACCCTCTTCAAACAGGAGTTTTCGCCTATTTTCTCTGCCGTTGGCCCACTTTCCGAACTGTCTCTGAACAAAACGGAGGACCCAGAGGTTGGTGCCGTAAGGGATCAGTTTGGGAAGCTCTTTAAGAATTTGGATGTGGTCTCAGATGACATCAACCGTATCCATGAGATGTTCAACAAGAGCATGGCAGATCTTGAGTATTCCTCACTTGAAAATAGCATCAGAATGCAGTACAGAATGTACTTGGAGATTCTCGATGCAAAACCTGAGTTCAGAGAAGTCAAGAGAGATCAGTTCCTCAAGCACTATTCCAACAGTAATAAAGAGAAAAACATCGAGCGCCTCTACAGCGCTGTAGTTGAAAGTTACTCTCCCAAGCCTTTGCTTCAGATCATCCTCGACAATGAGGACAGAAACCGACAATCAGTTGAAGCGTTTTGTGCCCGGCTGTTAAATCTGTTCTGCATTGGGATCATTGCGGTTGTGGGTCACGCTGTTATGAGTGAAAATAATAATGAGAAAAGGCTTCAGAAAGACTGGGGAGAGAAGATGGCCACTATCCAGGAGAAGATGAACGCTGCCGTTGAGGAATGCATCACTAGCTTTCCAAGTAAAGCTAAGACTGATTGTGAAAAACTGATGAGGCAGGTGAAGGACTCAAACTCAGAGCAGCTAGCTGCCTCCCTCATAGAGATGCTGAAGAAGAAGTACGACTGGGTGAGCTGGTCTGTTCGTGTTTACCGCAATAGGAGGATCCATAAGACAGCTGACAGTCTCAAAGGAAAGAGCTCCTTCCAGGTGACTGGGTCTGATGAGAAAATGAACATCAGGGTGTCTTACAGCTATTCTCCCAAGTCGTTGGACAAGAACCTCATCCAGCAGCTTATCCTGAAACACAAACAACCCAAAGCAGAGGAGGTAGAGAATGATCTCTCAGAAAAACTACAAGGAGACTGCATGATTCATGCACTCCAAAACTATAAATATTTGGCCTGTTCCTGGAGCTTCACAGACGACTGTCACTTCTGGGCGAAGCACGAAGATCTTCATGTCTGCGTTCATTCTGCTTAAAGCTTAAAAACAAAAGTGAAGGATAAGTCTAACACTTGTTGTTTGATTTATCTTATCAAAAGAATCCTCACATTTTATATAAACATCAGTTCCATTCTTTAAAATGAGACTAACAGAAATGCAAAAACATGCCCTGCTGTGTCTCGAAATCTAACACATTCCTACAGGTGACGTGTCACGACAAACTCTGGCATTAAGGGACATATTTTCTGTAAAGGTGGAGGTTATTTCCTTACAGTGTCGTGTTGTGAAGAGAGCAGGTTCTGGGGCAAAAACTAAGATAAAAGCCAAAGATAAACGTGTCCTTTAACCTGAAGCTTTACAAATGGTTTTGTTTCTATTTGCTTTTTCACTGAACTGTCACTTTAGTCTTTATTGGTTTATGGGTCTGTTTGCTTTAAGCAAATTATTTGTTATTAATCAAATGTCATCATTTTGTCGCAAAAACAAAATCTATGAATCATGTGATTTTTTTTGTTAGTGGGTTTGGGTTATTTTGTCTAGATTATGTTTTCATGGAGGAACTGAAAGTTATCTTCCAAATAAACACTAAACTGGATTTGTTTGAATGTAAGTTTATGTTTTATTAAAAACAAAGCCCCTGTTCCTGATTGTTACTGAAAATGATTTAAATAAAAAGGTTCTGGGTTATATTGGTTCTGTTTCTTGGTTTGTCGTTTTCTGCTAAAGACACAAATACAGTGACTCTGCAAACATTTCTCAAATGTTTCTAGAACAAGATACTGATTTAAAGATTTTCATGGTTCTTTGGTTTTTAGAAGCTCTTTAGTGTAGAGAGAGAAATTTAGACAAAAATATAATGAGATGCAATTTTTAATTTTTTTAAATAAATGGGGAAAAAACTCCAAGTTAATGTTGTTACTAAAGACATGAGTAAAAGAACTTCTCATAGGAGCACAGTATAGATTTCTTGCAGTCATGTGACCAACCGGTAAATTACAGTATGCTAAAATCTAACTCAGTGTCAGGCACCAAAAACTTTACATGAAAGACTGAGCATGACTATAAAAATATATTCACTTCTTATTTAAAAAAAAAAATGTAATGAAGAACTTTTTTTATGGATCTTAAAGTAAATAAGGATGCTAATCTAAAGATCCTAAAAAAAAGAAAACATACCAGAAAAAACGGGGTACTGGAGAAGGGAGTTTGTCCAATAGTTGAACCTCAAGAACAACAGTGCGGTTTCCATCCTGGTCGTGGAACAGTGGACCAGCTCTACACCCTCTTCAGGGTCCCGGAGGGTTCGTGGGAGTTCGCCCATCCAGTCCATTTATGTTGTGTGGATTTGGAGAAGGCGTTCGACCGCGTTCCCCGTGGTGTCCTGTGGAGGGTGCTCTGGGAGTGCGGGGTCTGGGGAGCCTTACGGCGGGGTCACACTGGACGCAGAAGCGCCCCGAAGCGGTGCGGAGCGGTGCGGAGCGGAGTGTGCCCGGAGTCCGCTCCGCTCTCCAGGTCACACCAGACGCAAATTTTTCCGCAGCGGTCGACAGGCGCTTCTGCTAGAGCTATTGCTTTTTTTTTTTTGCCATCATGGGTAATAAGTCAATAACCAAGACATCACCCCATGTTTCTGCTAAAAGGGGATGGTCTCTGCCCCTGTTGAGACAGACCCCGTCCCCCAACTCCTCTGTTTGTGCGCGCGTGTGCATGTCTGTCTGTTTTGTTGTGTGTCTGTGTGCACGCACGTGCTCCCACGTCTTTCCGTCGGTAAATTAATAAACTAAAAATATTACCTGATGTTTCTACCAAGAAGAACCGCTCCTGCCTCTCTCTTGTTCAAACGCAGCCCCATGCCCCGCTCCATTGGGGGGCCCCCGTCTGCCCTGCTTTTTTTCCTCCCAGAACCCTGCAGCCCAGCACACCCGCTCTGGAGATCTGTGGTGTCCGGGGTGGGGGCTCTAGCGCACGCGTGTCTGTGTGTTTTGATTGTATGCATATTTTCATCTCTACAGTCTGTTTAGACACAAAAACATGATCACATTTGTCAATCGCGGCGTTTCATTGTAAAATTATTTTTTTTTTATTTTGAAAATAAACCAGATTTTCTCATGTATTTTGATGCAACTTCCTGCCAGTATTGATGCAGAGCGCTTGCGGAAAAAATAGACCAGACGCCGAAACGTTCCACTGCACCGCGTGGACCCTCCGCGCCACTCAGCGCCTGGTCTGAACAACGCCATAGGTTAACATGGAAGCAGACTCCATTCCGCGGTGCTTCCGCGTCTGGTGTGACCCCGGCGTTACTCAGGGCTGTCCGGTCTCTGTACGACCGGAGCAGGAGCTTGGTCCGCATAGTTGGCAGTAAGTCAGACCTGTTCCTTGTGCATGTTGGACTCCGGCAGGACTCCCCTTTATCTACAGTTCTGTTCATAGTCTTTAACCTGTTTCTTTACCGTGGATATGACAATAAACCCTTTGATAAATCTTTTGAATCTTGAATCTTTGAATGGACAGGATTCTAGGTGCAGCTAGGGGCCGGAGGGGATCTGGTTTTGGTCACCACAGGATTTCGCCTCTGCTCTTTGTAGATGATGTTGTTCTGTTGGCTTCATCAGCAGTTCCTCCAGCAGTTGCAGCCGAGTGTGAAGCGACTGGGATGAGGGCCAGCACCGCTAAGTCAGAGGCCATAGCTCTCGACCGGAGAAAGGTAGATTGCCCTCTCCGTGTGGATGGAGTGCTCCTGCCTTAGGTGGAAGAGTTTAAATTTATGCTTTTTATGGTCTCTGATAAGTCAGTAGACAGAAAGGACAGACAGAGGGTGAAGGAAACAGTTTGAACAACATAAGGGACATCTTGGGGTGTCACAGTTGCAGCAGGACAGCAATTGTCAAACTTATTGTGGCAAGTGGAGTCCCACTTAAGTCAAATGATTCTATCTGTGCATACCAGCTGCTCATCTGCAGAGGTGTATTTAAGTTTCCCTCTGGCAGGTATAGTTAACTGTCAGCCTTAATCTTGGCTGGACTGGCTGAGCGCAGCCTCAGGCTGCTCAGTGCGGTGGCCATGCTTTTTCAGCTGGGTTTGGCTGCAACGCCACTCAGCACAGGGTTTCGGTTTTTCTAAGGGAAGCATCAGACGCGCCTCAGTAAATCGTTAGAATGCCCTGAGTGAAGCCTCAGATGCCTCAGGCTGCGTTTTGAACCTGAATATTGACTGCGACTGCTGTCAGTCATCCTCCCAGGTTGTGAGCAGCCACTATCTTGGGTGGTGCCTGGAACCATTTTTTGGTGCCACTCAAGGGTCGTCACTCTTCGGGCCTTGCTGCTGCCGTTCCTGTTTGTGGCATTTCTGTATTTTAGCATTGACCTTGTAAATATTTGTCCATTAATAAAGATTTGTATTTTTATGTTTGATTTGTCTCAGTCTTCTGGGTCAGAGAGTCCTGCATTGTTTGGTTTTTCAGTTTTCTGGTGGCTTGGGGAAACCATAATGCCACATTATGATGTTTCATTATTTAGTATTAAAGCAATTGTTCATAACCTAAGAAGGAAGCCCCTCCTTAGTTGTTGGTTGAGGCCAGTAGCCAGTGTGTCACTGTCTGAACAAATATTTTAGAGTTTTTTTTATCAGATCATTTGGTTCACAGAGCAGCCAGTCAGTCAATCCGTCCACTCAGACTGATGGTAGCATTAACAGCAACTGTTATCTATGTGTTTTTGGTCATATGAGACAGAGTTATTCATAGAAGGAGCCAGAGCATACACCCACAGTGACATTTACAATTTCAACTTACCTAAGTTAAAGTACTGACCTGTTAGATAGACTTAAAATATTCCTGTTCTTGAGTAACTAAAATATAACATATATTTTTCCGGAGATGCCATTACTCCCCAAAATGAACAATGGCCCCACCAGCTCAACTCATCCGGAGCTGGATCCACAAGACAGCATGGTCTGAAAGATTAAAGCTGGCCTGACTGTGCCTTTAGATCTGCATGGTGATGGCGCCCTCTGTTGGAAGAGCATTTTCTGTGGAGTTTCTCTTCGTCTCTGGGGTAAATCTTGACAGGCATTTTAAATTTGACAAGCAGGTCAGTGCAGTAGTCCAGTCTAGTTTTTATCACTTGAGGCTAATCAGTAAATCAAGCCTTATCTTCCTCCTCATGCTTTGGAACAAGTGATCCATGCATTCATCTTTTCCAGACTGGACTACTGCAACTCCTTGTACACTGGCATCGACCAGTTTCTGCTCCGCTGTCTCCAGCTGGTCCAAAATTCAGCTGCCCGCCTGTTAACGGGGACCAGACGGTGTAAGCACATCACCCCAATTTTACGCTCTGTTTACTGGCTGCCTGTGTCTTTTAGGATGGTTTTCAAGATTTTACTTTTGGTTTTTAAATGTCTGCATGGTCTGGCCCCTCTATATCTTTCAGAACTTTTACATTTTTATTGTCCACGCCAAGCCTTAAGATCTGAAGATCAAATGTTGTTAATGGACTCGGCTTGTGACTTGGGGAGAAAGAGCCTTTTCAG
Organism: Oryzias melastigma; assembly: GCF_002922805.2. Lineage (NCBI taxonomy): Eukaryota > Metazoa > Chordata > Actinopteri > Beloniformes > Adrianichthyidae > Oryzias > Oryzias melastigma. Next base: position 25,908,829 of record NC_050527.1, on the reverse strand, counting down.
TTGCTGGTCCCAAGCTTTGGAATGAGCTCCCCCGTTCTGTGAGATCTGCCAGTTCTGTCAGATTTTAAGTCACTTTTAAAAACGTATCTTCCTAACAAGGCTTTGAACTCCAGTGAGCAGATGTAGTGGGTCAGCTTGTTTTGTTGTATCTTATTTCTTCAATGCTTTTATTGTTTTATTGCTTTTACTGTTTCTCGTTATTGTTTATTGATTTCATTTCTCTGTTCAGCACTTTGGCTGCGTCTGCTTTTATAAGTGCTTTACAAATAATAAATTGATTGAAAAAAAATCACACGTTCAACCTCAAACCACAGAGCAGTGAAGCTCTGGCTTCAGCTCCTTCACATGCTTGCAGTAGATCTTTGTCGGTGCACGCACAGCTCTTTAGCATTCCAATAACAAGGATTGATGGGATACCGCAGGCAGAGCCTTTCGTGCAGGAGAAGAGCCTTCAGGATCAATAGCTGTTACCTCGCTGAAGCCCACACAACCACTAATGAATCCAGTGGCTTAAGTGCAGGAAACGATGGAGGGAAACTAAGAAATGCATCAAAATGAGGTCAAAACTGATTAGAAAGTGATTAATTTTATTTTAGAATTCAAATTCAACATAGGAAATAACTGGGTTTGAAAGGCTTAACGATTTTTCTTTTTTTTTTAGAGTGAAGATTTCACATTTTACATAATTAGATTCCCATTTCCTCCTAAGCTATTCTGAATATATTCTAAGAAACAATGTATAAAAAAGAGGACATTTTTATTATTTGTTTTCCATAATATTTGCATAAAAATGTTTTTTTGTAGTTTGAAACATTTGATACCTAAAAGAAGTCACACCGTTTTCTTGTGATGCTGAACATGTAGCTCACATTTGGAACACTCATCTTTCCATTTATTTTATTTGTTTTTCAGAAGACTATTAAACACCTATAATGTAGAAACACTACTCACAATAAGTTAGAGATATTCTGTAAAGGGAGGTGTTTGTACTCAGGTGATGGACACACCTCAACTTGTGTTTTCCAACAGAATGGTCTCTGGATTTGGACACAGTTTATGCGAAGTAAAACAAAAGTAAAAGTAAACAAGAAAAATGAATATATATATATATATATAAATCAATAAAAAATGAGATCCATATAAATACATCTGCATACACTTTCGTAATTCTAGCTCTTATGCATACAGAACATGACACATTGAAACCATTCAAAATTAAATTTGTCAAAAGGAGTTTAATTATTTGCTTTAATTAATTGCTTGATAGGGAATGGAAGGAAGAAAACTCATAAAATCACACCCATTATCTGGTTCTTAACTTTGGATCATTTATTTACTTTACCAACACAAATACAGGTCATAAATAAATAAAATGATAAAGATTAAGTACATATTAATTAGGTAAGCAGATATTCCATTATTTCAGAAATCAACATATCCAGAACAAGTATCAAAAATAAATGTTTGTCGTCAGAAATAAGTGTTTGAGAAATTATTATTCCAAATAGATAAAGATAGTAATCTATTATTTAAAAATCGCTTATCAGGAAATAAAGCGATCATTAATATGATTTAAAAAGACATTTGCTATAATCATCTTTGATCATCGTTTTTTTCTTTTTTCATTATTATTATTTGGTCAGAATCAATGTTCCTGTCTCAGCTGAACCAGGTTACAGATAGAGTTATGATGTCAAATGAAAAGGTCTGTATTCTGTCGGTGGATTTTAGAACAAATAATAATATAACAATGTCCCTAACTAATTGCGAGTACCATAATTGGAAATAAAATCAGGGACTAAGGAGTTTAAACCTTTGCCAGTAAGCATTAGGCTTTTACAAAATGAGGTAAGTTTAGGTTTACTTTCAGAAAATTAGTGAGGTAAATATAAAAAAAATAATTACTATTTAATAAAAAAAAATATTCCACCTGACAACATTTTTCTCATTGTAGAGGTTTAGATCATATAGTATAGTAAGCTGTGTTTTGCTTATATATCAATATGGCTTCTGATGCGTCATACAGTATCTTTGGTCTGTGCTTCACAAAAACACTGCATGAAATCTGACAGGGTTGAGTTATGATTCAGAAGCTAAAGAGCTGCCGATCCACAGAAATAAGGAGTGACGAGCATCAGGACTGCTCCTCCTCAGAACAAAATAACTGATTCCATAAGTACTTTGCTCAGCATAGCCAATCGTTATTCATAGACTCTCAAATAGCAGAAAATGCTGACTTCTGTAATAACTTTCATTAAATTAGCTGGGGTATTTGTTGCTGATACACCTGCTTGCCAAAAGCGCTGTAATAAATTACATTTGTACAACGGTCATCAGATTCCACGTCTTCGTACATCCAGTTGTGCCAATAATTACGCTTAAAAAAACTGATGTGGGAACCAGTATCTTAAACTTTGCGTGATGGTAAAAGGGTCAGACTAATACATAAAATCAGAAGCTAGTCATAGAATCAAATGTAAGTAAGTATTAAATGAAATCAATACTGGAAATGGCAGCACCCCACCCCCCCAACTATTCTTTACTTTTTACAGAATATATGAATGCTAACACAAAAAATGTTTTTCCACTCATAGTTAGAAGATGGATCAAGCAATTTACTGTCAAAAAATCTGTTTACCCTTTTTGAATCATAGTGACAAGAGAAATTTCCCAAATGACCCTGTTCAAAAGTTGATGATTTTGTTCTGAAAACATGCACACAAGCTGGTACTAAAGGGTTTGAATGACAGCTTGCGCAGTGATATCGAATGTTTGGTCTGTGTGACCGGAACTTCTTTTTTAGGTGTGCGTTATTACTGTGCATTATCACTTTTTAATCCACACCCAGCAGCCAATCAGAATCGAGTATTCACCCAGACCGTGGTATAATTGTGATTAATCACATTTACTCACAATTAATTTTTTTTCCAGGTTTGTGATTAATTAGTTACATTTTTTAACCAATTCGGGGATCTAAAAACAACACAATAATGAGAAAAGAAAATATTTTGTATTGATTTAGTTTCCAAAAGCAAAAAAAAAAATTAGTTACTTTTGTCCATAAGTAAAAAACATCTATTTAAAAAGGAAAAACACTTGAAAGCAGGTCATTTTTTTTGTTTATTTGCAGTACTATGTATAGAACCAAACATGACCCATAAACCACAGAAAGAGAGTAACATAAATGAAAAATATTCCAAAGATTTCCCCTAAAATTTCCTGCAGCAAAGTGAAATATTAAAGTTTCCACACGTCAAGACCAACATGTATGAATCATAAAGACCAAATAAACAATTCAGCTTAGTAAAGTTGTTTTTTTCTGATGCACAAAAACTTTAAAAACTCCAATATATTTTTTTTTATCATTATTTCATTATTTTTATTTCTTTTGAGTGAAACTTGTTTTTAAAAAGAAAAAGCTGAAAACATTTTTCACCAAGTGCTGTTAGAAACAAAAGTCCACAATAAAGTTTTGTTACAGAGTTAAAAGATGAAAGTTTGCAGGTTTATGTCAGAAAGTGTTTAACTCATCATTTAAGTGAAGCGCCACGATGCCAGAGCCTGTTTAAAGGGCCTCAGGTGTCGGTGAGAGAGGATATGTTGGAAAACAAGCAGGAATACGTCGCTGAGGCTAAACCTTCTCAATAATTCTGAGTTGGTTTCAGCTAAAAGACATCTGGCAGGTGTGTGGATAGAGCTTCCTCCATGAAGAAAGATCTTATTTAAACTCTCCCACAGCTTTCTCTATTGCTGAGGTCACCTCCACCATCTTCTCCTCCCACTCCTTCGCACGGCCCTCCACGTCGTCCTTGATGATGACGCCGTGGGCCATCATGGTGATGCAGCCGATGCTGAACAGGGAGAAGAGCTCCTGGCTGAGGTTGATCATGGTTTCGCGGTCGGTGCCTGAGTGCTGCTGGTACACCTGCAGGATGGGTTGGCTGAAGACTTTGGACACACCGATCACGCTCTCGTACAGCGTGTACAGATGCTGCCTCCCCTGTGCCTCTTCGTAGCACTCCACAAACTCCTGGGTTCTCTTCTCTACCTCTTCTGGTGGGGCATCGATCATCTCCTTATACTTTTTGAATTGATAATTCAGGCTAAACCGCACATCTTTGAACTGTCTGTCGGTTGTCGCCTTCCCGATATCTTCCATGACCTTCTGGTTCTGTTGGGAGAGCTCATCAAGGCCCTGACTGATGACCTGGAAGTGTTTCTGCACATCAGTGATGCTCTGCGTCTTCTCGAAAACACCCAAGACCGCATCAATCAAAGAACCAATGACTCCGACAGGTGGAAAGAATTTGGAGGCTATATCAACAGCGTTTTTCAGGACTTTCAGGCCTGTGGTGGCAATCTTCTTGAGTTTAGCTTTGTCCATTTCTACGATTCTGGTGCTGATCTGTGACAGACAGGAGGAGAAATTTACTGACAAAGGCCAAACATGCAAGAAAATATTCTGATGTACCAATAAAATCAGGAAAACTTTTCATACTTTACATTAAAAAAGTCAACAAAAATGCAGCTCCAGTCATTTCCAGAATAATTTCTGCTTTTTTATTCAGATGAATTTGCAGTATTTCCCAGAATGCATTAAAGCATCTATGCAACTTTGATAATCCATATTATAAGTTTTAAATCCCAAAATGTTCTTTGAACAACTAGATGATTATCTTAAGGAGCTGAATCGAGCAAAACCATGAATAAAGTGAAAGTTAAAAAGTTATAAAATAGACTTAATTAAAGGGGCCCTACCATGATTTTCTTCAGCCTTTTCGGAGTAAACTATATCCATATATATGATCATATATTATCTTCAGAACATTAAAAAACAAATTATTTATGAAATATGAGTCATTTTTGTGGAGCGTTTTAATACACAGAACCAAACGACGTCATCCTTGAGCCTGCCCATACACCATCGATGAGCCTCCACTCTCCAAAAGTCTAAAACACAATTTTTGTGTTTGAGCCAACAAAATTCAGCTTAGGAAAACTGTAATGGAAAATACTCTATAGTGAAGATCTGGACAAAGAATGGCAGCGTAAAAACTAACACTACAACTGAACAAATCACAATATCTATTGAACTCTTTGAACTGTACAATTGGGTGGACTTTAAATGTTCATGAGAGCAGATAGATGAGGGAGGAAATGAATTTAAAATGCATTTGTGGAGATCTAATCTATGCAGGGCTGTTATTGTGGAGGTTGTTCAAGCAAGTCACAAGCAGCAGCTACAAGCTCAGACCTCGTCCTGTTCCTTCAGTCTGAACTGTGGAAAACTCCAAATGTACGACTCTTTCAACAAATATGGAGCTTTGATACATTCACGTTGAGACTTACATCAACTTCTAGCTGGACTTTAGCTGCTCTTGATCATGAAGACTCCTGAAAGAAGGAAAAATTGATGATTAGTTAAAGATTAAAAAAAAAAAGTCAGGGCAGTCAACGGTGATACCAAACCAGTGGAGAACTGGTTTAGTATCTGTTCAAACATGAAGGACAACCAAAAACACACAGAGCCTGATTATGAATCAACCCGTCTGTGTTTCACCAACAGGGGGCAGCACATGCAGCTTCCAGCACCACCTTTGTGGACTTACAGCCTCACTTCAGCTTATGGACAAACTTCAACAACCATCATGTAAATGTCTCCAACATGTAGGAAGTTCTGACAAAAAGATCAAATCTACAGATTGTTTTCTGAAATGTCTTAAGTGAAAGTGTTCCTTCAGCGCTCCTAAAACTGTTTCAGTTTCTTCTCATCTTTCACTAATAAAGAAATGTTTTTTGTGTTTTTCTTTGCAGAGGATCATCATCAGCAGGATGAGCAAACATTTATCAGTAAATAAAAAAATGACAGAGGAAGATGACACGACTGGCTGAGCTGGAAAAAGCTTCTTCCTTGTATGTTAACAGGGAGTCAGATTCAGGAGAGAACTGGTTCTGCATCTGGTTTGGGTTCTTGTTTAGAGGATCTTCGTCAGCAAGGAGCACTAATATTTCTCTGAACCTTCCATTAAACTGTAGGACAACTAAAGGTCAAAAATGATTTGTCATTTCTTAAAAAAAAAGACATTTAACTCGAGTTCTTGTGTGTTGAATGACTCCTGTCCAGCAGTTTGGACCCAACATGCAGGTATAGACTCTGCCAAAGCGGTTCTACTGGGGGAGTTTCACATTGAGGCCTTCTTGGAGTTGAGCTGATCTCCAGGCCAAATTCAAAACTAACCTGTGAGCTTTCAGAAAACACAAAATACCCTTTTTGTAGAGCTTTTCTTTTGTTTGCGGAGCCTCTCTTTTCTCTGTTCAGTCGCCTCTGGCTCCTTTCAGCCACCCCACCCTATCTACATGTGTGAGGTTGCACCTGTTCACGTCTGAGTGTTCATTGATGAGGAAGAAAGTCACCAAAAAACCCCAATTCGAATTTAATCCTTTTAATAAAAGTCAGATAAAACTTGTGCTGTGAATTCCCACCATGAAAGGCAATAAAATGGATTCCACTATTATAGTCAATTTGTTTTATCAATGAAATCATATTGATTAGGTCCTTGAAGACCCCCTAACTAGTTTCAACTGGTCTGGAGCTCCATGTGGATTCATGCAAAACAAGATATAAACATATCATAAAAGTAGTAAAAACCTTATTTTAGTTTTTAAAAAAAATCATTTGTTGGTGCTTCACTGTAGGATCCTGCTCTGAAACAAGAAAAAAATGAACAAAAATATAACTGAAAACTTAATTTCTTCCAGCAGAACCTCCACTTCAGAGACTCCTTTTGCCTCTCTGCTAAAATTAGCATCATTTGAATCAAAAGAAGAGATGATTACTTACCTCCAGGTCTTGTTTCACCTTCTTCTCCAAAGTCTCGACTTTGAATGCAGTCTTC
>NC_050527.1:25898951-25901811 GCF_002922805.2 Oryzias melastigma | reverse complement strand
CCCCCCCCCCCCAAAAAAAAACAACATCCAATTTGGGTTTAAATGTTGTGCTAAAAATACAAAAAATTACCAAATTTAAATAAAAAAAAGTTTTACCCTCTATGTCAACTTTTTGAATACACCAGAGGGACAGCACATGTTAGAGGTTTTGGAGATAAAGTCAGAGAGGCCAGACTGAGATGGTTTGGACATGTTCAGAGGAGAGACAGTGAATATATTGGTAGAAGGATGCTGAGTCTAGAGCTGCAGGAAAGAGGTCTAGAGGAAGACCAAAGAGGAGGTTTATGGAGGCAGTGAATGAAGACATGAAGGTGGCTGGTGTTAGAGTGGAGGATGCTGAAGACAGGCTTAGATGGAGGAAACTGATTCGCTGTGGCGACCCCTGAAGGGAAAAGCCCAAAGGAAAAGAAGAAGACCCTCTATGTCAACTTTTTTCTTTTCTAACCAATAACCCTTCCAGCTGCTGCTCTTGAAAAAGCAAAAGAGAAACTGAAATCTTGAGACATTCAGCTGAATTTTTTTTATTTTCCTGTATAAATCATAAAAAAGTGCTGCTGAGTGAAGTACTTTGGGATGTCCTAAACTGTATATATTTCAGCTGTGTATTAAGAAAAATGGACAAGTCTTTGAGAACATATTTAGGTGTTTGTCAGCAGTCTCTTCAACCTTCAAATCTTACCGAATAGGACTTCAGCAAAGGCACCATCATTTACTTTGGTCAACAGGTTGTCTGTGAGAAGGTTTTACCTGCAGATACTTAAGTGGCAGCTAGCAAACCATTTTCTGTAGCTAGCACCAAGGAGATTGGCTGGTTACTATCACCACTCAGCCAGTAAAGGCAAGTGGGCCCCCACCAGTGTTTGCCCAAATTGGCTTAAGTGGGCACTCAATGGTGGGCTCGCTAACATAGTGAGCCATCCACCCGGTGGACAGCGTGGAGAGAGTCGCTGTCCAGGCTGCCGGTTCCTGGGCAGCAGAACCGATGTAGGCAAACATAGGTGGGGCCACCACAGAAACTTCGGACAAACCCATTTGGAGCCCACATTTTCTGCCCATTTTGAAACCATATGGGGCCCACTTGACCTTGCTGGCTGGGGAGTTCTGTAGGAACTTTTCCTCTGTAGCACTAATGACATTGACCAGTTCTTCTGTATTGTTCATTTTGTCTAACAAAAGCAAACAAGTTTTTGACAATGTCATTATTACTGTATTCTGTGTTGCAACCCTGTGTTATCTGCTCCTAACTTCTGAAAACTTCTTAAACTGGAAGTGGTTGCCAGCTCTGCAGGAGCCAGCATTGTTCTCATCTAAGAAGAAGAGAACATTGACCACCCTGTTGTCCACTCCTCTTGTAAATTAAAGACGCATGAGCAGAACTATTTAACAATAGAAAAAGAAACTGTGGCACTGCTGGTGGTTTTATTTGATCTGTGCTCCAGTTGTGGACCAAATGAAATGTACATTCTGATCTTAACCATCAGGCTTTTTTCTCTTCAGAATGTACAACTGCAACCAACACCTTCCAAGGTGGTCCCTGAGTTTTAAGAACTACAACCTAGAAATCCAAAATAAACTGAACCAAGAATATGCTGACCAACATTCTCTGATGCCGAACAGCCTTCAAACTCAGTAACAGTGACACAGAAACACAGCGAAAGTGGCTGTTATCCAGACACAACCCCCGACTGAGATAAAATCCCTCCTAACTCCTCTGACTCCTTTGTATCCTGCTGTTCCGGAGAGATAAAACATTTTCATAAAGTTCCACCCATTCAAGACCTAACATGTGTTTGTCTCGGATGGGTGAGGATGTAGTATGCAGAGCTCCTTTGGATCATTGTTTTCTGAATTTTACTTTCTCTTCTGTGTGTCATCCCAGAGAACGGTACACGATATATACTTATCCAGCGCTTTTCTTGCGTCTTAGAAGACCCAAAGAACTACACAGTCACAGTCCCACTCACACACACAATCACACATTGACTATGGCCTAACACTAATGCCAGCCTGTCTTTAACCACCAGGAACAATATGGGGGTTCAGTGTCTCGGCCAAAAACACTTCAACAGATAGGTGGGCAGGGTGGAAACTGAACCTACAAACTTTGATCGAAGGTCAACCACTCTATCTCTGCACTACTGAGAGAATGAGTGAAGACACCTAACAGAGACCTGCTAAGCTGACCAATAAGGCTCACATCCAGCCATCTAGATCTATAAAGCTTCTGAAAAGAGATTTTTCTGTTCCAGTGCCAAAGTGGTTCTTTGGTTTCGGTTCCTAATCTGTGCCGATTTTGGTACTTCAGCAATTAAACATAATGCCCACATCTTCCCAAATCAACATATTTTCATTCCCAAGTCACATTTTGATGCATGGTGAAGACCTTTGCATCAAAAATTGAAGTTTTGGGTCTCGTCGTTTCTCGATGTGCTGCCTGTTCCCATTAAATCAGAGCTCCACAACCCCCGAGCCGCAAACCGTTGGCCCACTCCTCTTTTACCGCCGGTCAAACATGTGATCCTGAGCTAGACACCGCGGCTGAGGGGCTGTAGTGTTAGACTGGTTACCGGGGCTTTTATCTCTGACAGTCGCCTCCGTTGTGTTTCTGTGACTTAGTTTTAAGGCTGTCCCGTATTAACCAGTTAACTTGTAAAGCATCAGCTCCATCACCGTGGCGGTCCACGCCATCCTCATCCAAAATGTTATGGAGAGCCTGGAGGAAGGAGTGAGAGAAGCAGATAAAGTTTGTTCAGACGGAAGATTGCCAACAAAGATCTTTCTTCACATTGAAGGATCGCATGTCCACACTTGCCAGGTATACCTGTTAGATGTCTCTTTGGTGAAACCCACTCAGAATAAA
>NC_050527.1:25853045-25898907 GCF_002922805.2 Oryzias melastigma | reverse complement strand
AAGTCGCAGGGACATTCAATCTATGAAAAAAAACGCGACTTATAGTCCGGAAAATACGGTAATTGTATGGCTGCATCGGATCCAGGTAGAGAACTAACCCTCTAGGCCTGTCCCATTCCTTTAAAACGAGTTCATGAACTGATAAATGTGATGCGTTCTGACACAAGCCTGCATACTTTCGATTTACTGTGACTTTTGAAATATGTGATTCCAGCCGAAAGCTCCTTGATTTTTTACCTTCTGCTTTAAAAAAAAAAACAACAAAAATTTTACTTCAAAAGTAAAATAGATTTTTTGTTAGTTAATCAAGAAGAACATTTTTCTAAACTAAAATGTTAGTTGGGGGATTCTGTTTTTCGTGTTTTATAAATGTCAGACATAATTTAAAAACTGGCGTCCATTGAGGCTTACTACATTGGCGAATGTAGACCACAATGCATTGCGTTTGAACAATTTTTGAGAAAAAAAAATGTTTAATGTAATTGCTTTAATAAACTATCTACATTTTCATCATTAGAACACAATGGTTTCACAAATAGACACTGTAAAATGTTCACATTGATTTTCACATCTTGAAATTGCTGACAGCATATTCGGTGTTTAGAAAACAAAGTAAAGTAATGAGCATGGTGTGTGAATTACTCTTAAAATCCAGGGCACTAGATAGTCCCGCACTATATTGTTTTTGGTAGTTAAAGATTAGAGTAGGACATAGCCATTTAGTTAGTGCGCTCAGTGCGAAGTCTTGTTTGTGCCACTCTGCAACACTGAGCATTTTCATCCTGACCTGTTCTTCTGTTTCATCTGACCTTGCTTTGTCTTCGACCCTGATTTAGTTTTGTTGACTTTTATCTGAGTCACTTCTGTTCTCCTATTTGTTCCAATAAAACCTGCCACACTTTGATCCAGCCGTCTGCCTGTGAGTGACAAAAAGATATTTTACTGTGTCACAGACGTCCACCTCAGCATTGGACAGCCTAAAAACAGGAAAATTCAATGTCACATCGTCTTTGATACAATAAATAAGCCCTCCACTCTCATAAGCATTATATAAAATATAATTTTTAAAACCATAATAGGAGCAAACATTTTTTTTTTTTACTTGTAATCTCCAACAGCTGAGAAAGCAGATAAGAACTGAAGACCTCTTGTGTTGGACAGATTCTACTGTTACAATAAAGGGTTATGAATCTTCAAACAAACAAAGTGTATATTTGTATAAACCCTTTTTGTTATTTAGGCTAAACTTTATTCATAATAATCATGTTTATTTGCATTTCTTGTTGGATTGGACAGAACAAAGAAAAGAGAGGGGGAGAGTGGGATGTTACAGATGGGAGAGATAGAAAGGGTTAACACAACAGCATCATGAGTAAACTTAATTCTCACATACATACACTAACAAATAGTATGCATACAACTATTTGAAGATTTCGTGCATACTCATACATTAATGATAGTTGACTTATCTCACAGGTCGCACTGACTGCACACAGACAGGTACACACAAGAGTTCATTATCATCTAACATTCCTGGAGGGGCAGAGTAAGAACATTACCAATACCCATATTTGTGCCAAAGTGAATAGGCAGGTGGGTTAAATGACTATGAGCTTGTTCATGTTGAACAAACATCTAAAAGCTGTTGAAAAGTGCAACTGCTGAGGGCTAAAATAAAACGATATCATCAGCGTAAAGCAGATTATTTACTTTAAAACTTCCAACCATGTGGCTGGTGTTACATGCTTTCAGTTCCTTAGATGAATCATCGACAGTATGCCCCCTTGCCTTACTCAACCAAAGGTGAATGGGACACTTGATCCCCACCTGACCCACATTTTCTGATGAATGTTCTTACAATGTTTTCTTTTATTTATTTTCTCCCTCTGGAGATTATTTCATTTGGAATTTGAAAACATATCAATCAGGAATTTCACTTTCACTTAATCTTTTGAAACTCACTCTTATTGTCAAGATAAAGTTGACTTTAATTACACCTATTTGGTGCTCATGGAGCCTCTTTACTGAAGCTTCTAATTTTCTCTTCTCTTTCTGCTCATGTTCCAGCCTTAACATGCATAATAGAGAATCACAGAACCATGTAAAGGAGAGAATGCGGGAGGTTTTAAAAATATAACATCTTCCAGAGTCAGTAGAGGAAATAATATACTATGTTTTGTCTTCTGGGTTTGTTTTCTACCTATGAAAGCCTAGCCTCATAGTCTTACTTTAGCCTTTAGGGAATTTGGTTTAGGATTTATGACCTTCTTTTTTTTAATAATAAATATAAATTAGGTCTATTTTACAAAAGCAAAAATATAAAAAGAAACTAGCATCTTTCAAAATTTGATGTTTTTTATTTGGCAGAAGCTTAAATAACTTCTTTTCAAAATAAAGCTGCTCTGTTCCAAACAGGATCATCTCAGTGCAGCTAGTAACCACTGTTGTACAGCATAAGATAATATGTGCTTTTAACTCATAAAAGATCAAACTTTTTACCAAAGTTTTGCTTTGCATATAAGATCTGTGCATTCTGGAGGTAGAGTTGAGCAAACAAGACGTCTTCAGGTCAACAGGGATGTAAAAACATACACAGTTTATCATCTATGTGAACCTCAGACATCAATTTAAAATATCTAATCTAAATTAAATAAATGCTAATTAAGTAATTCTTACTTTAAAAAATGCTATTTTATTTTATTTATTTTTGTTCTTTTTCCCCTCTTTGTCCTCAGCAGTCTTACACTGCTGGGTTTTGTTATTTTAGTTTGTGGTTCTACCTTGGTAGTCTTAGTTTGCAGGCTTTGTTTATTTGTTTTCTTTAGGTAGTTTTGGGTATGCAGACATTAGCAGGAGCTGCTGACACAGACGGTCAACATGGCTGCATCAACAGTCTCCATGACTTATTTCATGTTTGGGCGAGGAGCCTCCATGGAGAGATAAAAGATCCACATGTGGATCTGGAGCCGCAGGTTGCAGATCTCTGGTTTAGTGGAACCAGTGATGGGTCCAGTAAATCCTGTTTGACTGGGGATTTCATGGCCTTTTGTGACACATCAGTGTTGGGAGTACTGTGTCCTTCTGTCACATTAGTTCAGTTTCTGGTTACTTTTTTCTGCTGTTGTTTGGTCCCCACAGGGGTTTCAGTCTGTTTAACTGAAAAGGAGTGGAAGCAGAGGAATTCATTTCTGATCCTTTGTCATTTCCATTTTTTTCTTCCTTCTAAGGTCCATCCATCCATCTTCTTGACCGCTTCATCCCTTTCAGGGTCGCGGGGGTGCCGGCGCCTATTCCGGCTGCTGATGGGCGAAGGCGGGGTACACCCTGGACAGGTCGCCAGTCTGTCGCAGGGCCTCAATCACACACACATCCACTCTCACATTCACACCTAGGGGCAATTTAGAGTCACCAATTAACCTATGATGCATGTTTTTGGATGGTGGGAGGAAGCGGAGTCCCCGGTGAAAACCCACGCATGCACGGGGAGAACATGCAAACTCCACACAGAACCTTCTAAGGTCAGTTCTCTGAACTTACAGTCCTGACGGTCGGGTTATCATGATTGTGCTCCGGCTCCCCACTGCTAATTAGCAGTGGAGGGCAAGTGAAACCTCAGCAAAGCGATCATCCTAGCAAATATATAAAAAAAAAGATTAAAAGTTTCAAGACTTGAATGTTGGCGACATCTGGTGGACAACTAAAGCCACTGCAACCTGTAAAGAGCCGACTGATGCACAAGCACATGTGACTGTAGGAAAGTCTTTGTGGTCATTAAAGTGTTTTTCTCAAACAAAACAATGGGTTTATTTTCAGCATTATTATTAGATAAGTTATTCAAAAGCTCTAAGACACATTCCAGATTAAAATCCTTAACATGCTGTGACTGACAAGAGGACAACTCAACACAGAAAACGACCAAAACTAAGAAATTTATAAGTCAAAACCATTATCTAAATACTGTGAAAGTAAATATGTTTAGTTATTTTTCCTTCAAAGATCTATTGAAATAAGTTACAGTGTTGGACATGGAATTACATTTTGTGATTACCCATAGGAGCCAAAATGAAGTTTCTTCCCACATATCTTGTAGTTTTGCAGGTTTTACCTTTTTTGATTGTTAATTAGCCACACCTGGGAAAAGGTGAAGCACCTGCTCACCTGCACAAGGAGGAGTGATTCGGCTGAAGGTGAAGCTGGAAAACATGAGAAACATCTTGAGGTTTTACAGATGCAGTGGGACTGTGTTTGTCAAACTTCTGATGTTTCATTGTTTAATGTTAAATCAAACATCCATAACCCCAGCAGAGCACCCAGAGTTGGAGGTTTGGCCCCGCAGGCGGTCTGAACAAATGTTTTAAAGCTTTTTATTAGATTATTGGGCTCGCAGAGCAGCAGGCCGGTCGATCCGTCCACTCAGACTGATGGGTAACAGAGTTATCCAGCAGCAGGCGGGATTGGCCGAGCGTCCTAACATTGATTGGCTCCCCTCTCCGGCGTGTGTCAGATGCTCGCCTCCATCAAGTCTTTAGTTTGTTCATGAAATATTGATATTGGCAGCTACCTGCTCTTAGAGAGCGGCAGATTCAGCTTGATGGAAAGAATCGAATCCCATAGTGATGTATGTTCCTTATCAGCTTAAATGTTCGGTTAACCCCTTGATGCTCGACTTTATTTCCAGCTATGAATTAGAAAATAATTAGAAATGTTTTTGTTTTCAAGTAGATGCCAAAATTCATCAGGTAAAGCTGGTCTGGTGTCTTTTGTTCTGCATGGTGATAGCGCCCTCTGTTGGCAGAGCATTTTCTGGGCTGTTTTCTCTTCGTCTCTTATGTAAAAAAATTCACTTTCAACCTCAAACCACAGAGCAGTGAAGCTCTGGCTTTAGCTCCTTCACATGCACGCAGTAGATCTTTGTCAGTGCACGCACAGCTCTTTAGCATTCCAATAACAGCAGCCAGGATTGATGGGTTTCCGCAGCCAGAGCCTTTCGTGCAGGAGAAGAGCCTTCAGGATCAATAGCTGTTACCTCGCTGAAGCCCACACAACCACTAATGAATCCAGCGGCTTAAGTGCAAGAAACAATGGAGGTAAACTAAAGAAGAGCATTAAAATGAGGTCAAAACAGATTAAAAAGCCGTTAAGGAATCAAATACATGGTAGAGAATAACTGGGTTTATTCAAACCTAAGGTTTAGGCTTTTTTTTCTCTTCAAAAATGTTAAAAATGAGTTTTAGGAAATTGAAAACCTTTTGAATAAGCATAAGGACAGGAAACAACATGGAAGCGTAAGTTAGGAAGAAAAGGGGAAGTAATTCAGAAACAGTTTTATCTTATGTAATATTTGCTTTCTAACCCTAACCCTAACCCTTACTTTGAAACATTGGAGACATTAAAAAAGGCATAAAAGAGGCTGTTTCTGGTTCTCCTGAACCTTTAGCTCACATCTGCCGCACCTTCCTTGCTGTTTCGTCTTAAATTCCTATTGTTCAGATATTCAGGTGTGTCAGTCACCAGTCAGGAGCGTTCTAACTGTTAAAAGTGAACAGGTGAACAGTAAAGGATTAGTCTATTTGAAGAGTGAGATCTTTTTCATTATTAGAATTTCATACTCTAAGCCAGGGGAGCCATTTAGTCCAGTTTCTTGCAGACCGGAAAAGGCACAAAGTTCCATTTTATTGTTTAAAAATGCACAATAATTATGCTTTTTGGCAATTAAACATTTATTAATAAATGTTGTTTTTAAATATTAAAATAATTAAATTACAACAGCATCTATATGTTTCTATATGTAAAAGTTTAAATTTCTTTTACTTCTGACAGACATTTTTATCAAAAATGCGAGGTCTTTGAAGCAGGATATTTTTATCATTAGGATTTTGGTGTTCTGTTTTCCTTTTAATCTATTTATTCAAAAGAAAAAAAAAATATAATAACCTTAGCTTTGTATTACATTTCTAAGCAGAATGTGGAAACTTCAAACAAAAAACAGAAATAAAACAGTCAAGAATAACATCATTATTATTACTTTACTTTAATACGTCAACTTTCACTTTAAAGCAATCAGATTTTTTTCATATGAGTCATTTTTGGTCTTTAGTCCACATTGAGTTCTCTGATTAATACTTAGAAAATAAAGCACAAAAGGTGGAATTTCTGAACATTATGAACTATTTGAACATCTGGGGAAATGTTTTACCACCTTAAATTCTTCCAAATCATTAGGAATTGATTCTTGACTCTAGGGATTGGTTGATAAAACTGATTTGAATCGATTTAAGCTTAAAAGATCCATAATCAATTCCTAAAAATATAGATCGATCTAGCACAAAAATGTTTAATGTAATTTTCTATAGGAGAGCTAACGCTAACACTCGGTCGACATAAACATATAAATGACTAAATGATCATCTTTATAAACTCACAGGCAGGAATTTTACAAACTCTTTTAAGGACATATTTTACAGTAAACTAATTTGGGCTAAAACACAGTTTCATTCTTTGCTTATTCTTCTTGAAAAAAGTGCATGGCCTAGCATGATCGCCACCTAGTGGCCAAACATTGTTACTTATTGTCTTTTAAATTCAATCCTGTAACGGGACAATCTGAATCCTGTATGATTATAATTCTAAACCATACTGAATTTTTTTTCCAGTTCCTTGATAATTACAACAAACTGCAAGAACTTTTTTTTTAATTCTAAATAATTTTGATTCTAAGTCCAACCTTAACCTGTAACAGTATATTTTTGTTATAGAGTTGAAGCAGAGGGTTGAAAATTTTAGCTAAAAGTAGCCACATGTATATACTAGCTGTATATATGGCATAAGGAAAACAATAAATACATATATTTTTCTAGGATAATTGTTTGCTTGTCCCTAAACGATAGTAAGCATCATTTCATGCAACAGAGCTGAAAAGTTGAGCTTGACAGCATCAATCTGACAACAGAAACAATGAAATACAGGCAAGAGAGTTTGATCTATTTTAAGCGGGAAAATATTCAGCTATGTCAGTTCATGGATGCTAAAGAAGTTGGACTGAATCATTTTAGTTGAAAAGAGGAGGATGGGTTAGCAGTTATTTAGAGGTTGATCAAAACCATTTTTGTAAATGATTCATGTATTTTTCTCTAGCATCTTTTATTGTCATGATTCCATGCTTGGGTTTCTGTCATCTTCTGTTTTCCCTGTCAGTCTCTCTGCGTTCAGGTCAATCATCCACAGCTGTCTTCATTTAGTTCATCAACCTCAGTGTATTTAAGTGTCTGCTTTTCAGTTCCTGTTTGTCAGGTTATCTGTTCTGTCATCATTTTGGGTTCCTTGGGTATTTTGTCATGTTTTGGTTAATTTTTTAAAAGTTTTTTGCTCCTGTCACCAAGCCTGCCCTCTTGTGTTTGGGTCCTCCTCCACCACTTCCTGACATTTATTTAGCTAAAGAAAATTAGATGCAGAGCAAGCTTGCAGCTACTGGCTATAATATATTTCTTTTTATAAACAATGACAAAGTAACGTTGATCGTACTCATTTGGTTGACCTCAGCAATCCATGACAATATAATGATCAAAATCTCTGTGAACACAGTGACACATTGATCTGTTCATTTCTTGTTTTAGAATGTATTTTACTTTAATGTGAAAACTTTTGAGGTAAACCTGTGGGACACAAAGGGCTCTAATGTCAGAAATTCACCCATAACACTTTCAACGCTCACAACTTTGCCTCAGTTTGGTGTTTATTATGAAGGACCTGGAAACAAACTCACTAACCTGCAACTGTTTTTAATAAATTACAAGTTTTTATGCTGTTTTATTTCATCATATGTTATTTTTTTAGCAAACATTAAAGAGTAACCAAACCCTAAATTGACTTTTTTTGGCTGTTGACCTCTATAAATGGGGCTTTAAAAGTGCTGTCTGTTGGTGGTAGCCACATTTTTGACAAATTGAAATAAAACTGTTTAATTCTTCAAAATATAGTCAAAAAACGCCGGTGTGCTGCCCCCTAAGGTTGAATCGAGGTGTTACAGTTGAATTTTGTGATTGGTCAAACCATGTAAGTTTCAGAATTCTGACATCATGATCTGCAGCTACAGTAATGATAACAGACCAGCCCCCAAGACCCGCCCCTCTGAGTGGATTTTCACATTTCGGCTGAGGGCGGAGTCAGCCTCCAACTTCCTGGTTTGGTTACCCTTTAATTCTATGACTTGTCTTGGATGTGTGTAACTTTACCTTGTGACCAGGACTCCCTTGAAAAAGAGATCAGAGGATCTCAATGGGATTTTTTTCCTGGTAAAATAATGATTTAATAAATAAAATAAACTGTTCTTCGGCTCTTAAACTATGAGGGGATACGAACAAGTATGAAAACAAATAAATTTAGATTAGTGCAAAAAAAAAAATCTTCAAGATAGATTTCACAAAAATATCTTGAGATTGACGCGAATATTCTTTATAGATTTTGCCAAATGACTAATTTTTATTTACCTTAATGAAAGAATTGTGTTTTTGTACATAAAACTTGTTGGCTTTGTGATTAAATCATTTGAATCTGTTGTCATAGCAACACTGTGATGGACACCAGGGCTGCGTTTATTATAAAACCTTTTCCAGGAAGCTTGAGGCTTAAGCATCAGGAGAAAATAACATTGTTTCTTAACAGAATCAAATCCTCCTGATAAACTATAACATCATTGTAGAGGTCCAGACCATAATAAGTTGTGTCTTGTTTATGTATCAACATGGCTTCTCATATTCCTGGTCTGTGTTTCACAGAAACGCTGCATGAAACCTGACAGGATTGACTTATGAGTCAGAAGCTAAAGAGCTGCAGATCTACTGAGATGAGGAGCGACGAGCATCAGGACTGCACCTCCCCAGAACATTACGACTGATACCATCCTGCCGAGCTAAGCACTTTGCTGCTGCCTGCAGCTCAGCCGAACGTTTTTCATAGACTCTCAAACCTGAGCAGCGGCGGGAAATGCTGACTTCTGTGTTAACTCTAATTAAATTAGTTGGAGTCTGTGCTGCTGATGCACCAGCTTGTTTTAAAGCCTGCAGGCACTAACATCACTGTAGTAAATCACATTTGTACGACGGTCATCAGATTACACGTGTTTGCACATCCAGTTGTGCCAATAATTATTATGGAGGATCACAGACCACTGACTGCTTCTGCTGAAACTCACATGAATCTTACCAGCTTCATCCTCCTCAGCTCAGGCAAGCCCTCCTTCCTCAGTGGCAGAGATGATGAGTTTCTTCATTTATAGGTTTATTTATGACATTTATGTTTATAATTGTCTCTTTTCCAAAACACTCAATTTTTTCATATGGAAGCCCAGAAATAACAACATAATGTGAAGGCTGAGGCTCAACTTCCGCTCATCCTGTGCTAGGCATCAGGTCATCTTATCAGAATGATTGTTGGCACCACTGGATGAAACTGTTAACCTCCAGACTCTATCATCACGGGAGGTGGTTCTCTGACCACCACCTGTGGACGGAAAAGCTTCCAAGGAGATTAACAAACGGAACACAGAGGCACAAAAAGGTTATCTGGACATTTTTCATTGATAGAAACTATAGAAATAAAAATAACAGATAATGCATCTAATATACAGGTGTCACTACATACCCTCTCGGCTGCTAACATGGTGTGGATGGTGAGAATGGTTGCCATAGAAACTCAGATCCTCTTCGACCAATCAGTGCTTATTGACGGTTTCTGGCTCTAACAGGGCAGCATCTGTATTGCAGAAAGATGGCAACTGAATTGACTTTATTTCATTGGACCTTTTTCCAAGGGTGACGTCACACTCACTCAGTCCAGTGCTCTTTCACAGTCAATGGCTATGGTTTAAAGGGTAACCAAACTCTATGTTGACCTCTACAAATGGAGCTTTAAAAGTGCTGGCTGTTGGTCATTGTCAAATTTTTTTGACAAATGAAAATCAACTTGTTTTGTTCTTGAAAATATAGTCAAGACCATTTGTGTTCCGCCCCCTACAGGTTGAAACAAGGTATTACATTTGAATTTCATGATTGGTCAAAATAAGTCCCATGTCATTTCAGAAGTTTTACGTCATGATCTGTAGCTCCAGTAATGATAACAGTCCAGCCCCCATGCCCCGCCCCTCAAACTGGATTTTCACATTTCGGCTGTGGCCGGAGTCAGCCTCCAACTTCCCTGTTTGGTTTCCCTTTAAATGCTAATCACTTGTTTGGTTACGTGTGTGGCGTCTTGTTAATTTTGCACATTGTTGTTTTTTTTCCCCAGTTTTCCCTTCTGTTGAGTTCCAACTATAAGGAGATTTTAATCCTTTTACAATGTGGATTTTAGGATTTGAGTGTAAACATTGATGTGAAAAACTTAAAAGACAGATGACAAAATAACACGGCAGTATTCATTTTATTCTTGTTACATTAATGCACAGTTGTAGATCGTACATTACAGTCTACAAATACGAAGGTTTGGACTCATTGAGACATTTTTCACAGATCTTCAGGTGTCGCCTCAGCAGAACCTTCTTTTTGAGGCAGGAAGTCCAGAATCTTCTCCTGACACATCAGGAAAACGTTTTAATACTTGAGTTAGTGGATAATGTCTAAACCAGTTAAATGGTGACATGCAGTCATTAGTAAAAGACAATTGCTATTTGTTAAATGTTTATTTTGTTAATTAACTTTCATTTATCTAATAACGCAGCCATTTGTTGATTATGTTGATTGATTATGTTGATTATATGAGGAAAACGAGATTGGATAAAACGTTTTCAGGTATTTAGAGAATTTAGGTTACATTTGTGTTTGACAAATGCTTTTATTCCCTTTCAACAGATGACTCAGGTAAATTCCTTCCTAAGCAGAACACCCCCCACACTCACCCCCACACCCCCACTGTGCTGCTTTATTAAAGGAGAAGGTAAAAGCAGCATCTTAACTCACTTTGTATGATCTCTGGCTCTAAACAGTGTCTGGTGTTTCCAGTCATCCAGACAGGAAATGGAAATGATCAATAAACGTGATCAAACTTGGATCTTGATCTCCTCTCCAGCCTGCAGAGGAGTGAGACCTTCCAATTGGTTCTCAGTTTAAAAATGACATCTTTGATAAAATGTGGGTTAATAATTCATGAAGACAAGCTTACATATATTGATGAAACAATAACCATTCGCTCCATTTTTTGATGCATGCATTTTTAAGACCTCTATCTTACTAGTTTGATCTAAACTTTCCTTAACTTTCCTGTTGGATATCATTTGATCCAAATCTTCTGCCCTGCAGTTCTTCATCATTCCACTAGAGGCAGTAGAAGGAGTTTTCCTGCTCATCAAAAAAATGGTTGATTCCATGACTTTCTTAAAAAAAGGCACTTCTTGCAGGAAAAGTTTAGCTAATTTTCGTAACTTATTGTTGAGAATAAATCGTCTATTTTTATTCACACTTAAATGACTAAATAATACAAAATATTGATAATTAATTCTTTAAAATATGTTTGCACTGTTCACAATGTGTGGATCAATTTTGAGATGGTGGCTAAATAAGGGAATTTTTCCAGAACTCCCATGTCTATATTATTATTATCTCTCTCAATTAAAACAAAACACATAAAAAATAAAAACATTGACATTTTTCTAGTGGATTTTATCAAAGGATTATAAAAGAACACCTTGACTCCCAAAAAAATTAAATTTCTTCTATGTCTGGTCTTCACAGGGTTAAAGTAACATCTGCTCAGGTCTGTTTCATAGCAGGCATTCTGCGCTGCAGCTATTAATAGACTCTGGCGGTATGGTGGTGTGCCTGGAGTCTCCATCTTTCACCTACAGAACATTGTTGGAGGATAAACACTCCAGAGATGATCACCAGCTCTGCAGCAGCTAGAAATCTGTATCAGAAGAAAATGGCGTCTCACCAAAACCTTTTCCTCAGACTGTTTAAGGGAAAAAAAGAGATGCTGCATGGTGGTAACCATGGTAACGACGATCCCCACCTAACTGATCTTACGCAGCATCATGTTGTAAATGAGCTTCTTCACTGAGCAAACGTTTGAGTTTAAACATTAATATTCTCTGGTGAATAAAAAAAGGTTTGGGTTTAAAACGGTTCAGAATTCACAGCTGAACCCTCCACATTTGTCCCGGCCTCCTAAACATTATCAAAGATGCATGACTTTTTTTTCCCGTCTGGGCATGCAATCGAGATTGAGACTTTTTATTCCACCCTTATGGAGTCTTTGCTCCTATTTAGTTATGTGTGGTTTTCTGGAAAACTTTAAATGTTTGAGTTTAGACGCATCCTGGGATTTTTAGACTTCCTTTGTTAGCACAACCAAGCACATGAAACTTTTTTTCCCTGCATGTTTCAGAAAGTGATTTGTCTCACTCGGAGTGCACACACACAACCCAGTTCTTGTGCTTCTCCCAGTAGTGACATTCTTCTGGAAAGCTCCAGACACATTCAGGCTTGCATTGACAGCTGACCACATGAATGAAGAAGCCGCACAGCTGCGTCTCCAGCATCTCCACCACTGCGAGAGGGTTCCCCTTCTTGCCCAGACCCTCCATCGCCTGCTGGATGTCGTCTCGTGGCACCGGCTGAGGATTGGTGCTGTACGACACCACCAGGCGGACGTTGTCCCCTCGTAGGACCTCAAAACGTGTCTGTCCCGTCACGTGGTGAAAGGGCTTCCCTGTGCAGTGCTTCTTGAAGAAGCCCTCAGGGTGGTTAACGAGACGCACGGACCAGCAGACCCAGTCAAACTTCTTCACCAAGAACTCCAGAAGCCCCTCTACCACGTGATGAGGATTTCCGTCTTTCTTTTCCTGCAGCAGGCGCTCTACGTCTGACTGAGCCTGCTCTGGGAAAGCAGCAATACAGGACTCAATGGCAGACTTCATTTGATATTCTATGTCTTTTATCTTCAGACTCCACTCCTGGATTTTCTCCTCTTGGCTCTGTTCGGTTAGAGCGCAGTGTCCCATCAGAGCGATCAGCCCCAAACAGAGGAGCTCCTTCAGCCGAACACAGAAATCCTCCAGGAGACGGCGGTTCCTCGCTACGTAACTGTAACAGAAAGGTTTAACACTCATCGGTAAACAACTACTACCATCAATCTGCACAGAGCCAAAGACTTACCTTTTTACAATATCCAAAATTTTTTCCATCTCAATATAGAGAGTCCAGAGGTTCTTTTCTCCACCACTTTTAGAAAAGTGATCCAAAAAAAGCTTTTTTTTCACTTCTCTGAACTGTTCCCTTGCCTCCAAGAAGTCCATAAACTTCCGAAATTGGTTCCTAATGTTCTCTTCCACTGTGAACAAATCGGAGTCAAGGCCTGCCTTCTTGATCTCACAGTTGATTTCTTCCTGCTGGCTGGAGAGAAGATCCATCTTATCCTTCAATGTGAGGAACTGCTCTTTAGCATAGATCACCTCTGGGCTTTGAACTTTGTCCAAGGCCAGTTGAACAACCGGAAAAACGACCTCACAAAAGGGGAAGATGTCCCCCACAGAGCTCGCCAGCACCTCATTTCCCTTCTCAAGCATGTCCATCACTGCCTCAATGGCGCTTTTATTCTTGGCGAAAAATTTCTCCAGGGATCCGGCCATGTTCTGGAAAACATTGAGATGACAGAAGCAGTAAACCACGGCTGCTCGGTACTGGTTCACAAGATCTACCGACCTTCTCCTTTTCTAGCTGCTCTGGTAACAATAAATGAACAGAAAATTTGGATTCTGATCAACACATAATTCAAGTAATCATTACCAGGATAGCTGGAAAATAAACATAAAGCCAATTACAACATGCTAAATGTTGGAAACGATGCAGGAATGCAGCCCTCAAAGCCCAGAGTTGCCCATCCCTGGTCTAGATGTTTTTCTACAGGAGTGACTTTCAGTGTTAAACAAAATAAGAATTACACAGTTAAATGTTTAGAAATCAGTGTTCGCATTACAAACGCTGCCATTCTGTTTCTGGCATTCATGCTGCGTTCACACCGAATGTGATTCGTGTAGCAGAAGAGGTCAGTTTCAAAGTTAGGTCAAAGACAGACGCGAATCGAGGCAATCTGAAGTCCTGTGACGCGATTTGAGCGACAGGTCGGTCTAGCAGCAGCGTGACTTGAGCGGCCACCGCAGCAAGAGTTCAAATATCGAAAGGTCGCCTCGTCACATCTACCAATCAGGAACTAAGCTTTTGGAAGGTGACGTTTTCAGTGACTTGATCAGCGGATACTAATCCAATATGAGTGTTTTTGTCCTGAACTTGCATCATTTACTCAACCCACTAGAGCCGCGGGTTTGCCAGAGCTTGTCCGGCTACTGCTGGGCAAAGGCGGGATGCACTCTGGACAGATCACCAGCCTTTCACACCCACGGCGGCTCTCTGGCTGCAGTCAGCCTATCGGGAGCCAGTGGAGCTCGCTCACTCGATGTGCCGGCAGAGAGCCGCTGCAGTGTTCAGGGGCTGCCGGCTCCTGAACTTTGAGATATTTTTCTTATTTTCCCTGAAACAATAATAATAATAATAAAAAAATCCACTGATTTTATTTTTACTCTCTCGAGTTAAAGCGATACAGTGAGCCTTCAAACTCAGTCACTGAAACACAGAAACACCGTGGAATCGGCTGTTGTAGGAACCAGCCATGGGGCGAGAGTGAACTACCTCCCAGAATCTCAGAATGATCTCATGAACATGTAGACGTGAAATCGATGTTTTTGTAGAACTCTTCACAATAAATAAACCAGATTTCTCAACATCATCCGTGTCTTCCTTACATTCTAAGTGAGATATCCACAGACACAGCTTCATGTAGCGATCATGCTATGGTTAATTTGAATAGAAAATGTCCAAATTGTGCTTTTAAAATTTTTTAAATGAGATATATATTTGAGTAAAAGTTGAATGAGATGCAAATTTTGATTGTGTAATTGATTTAAGCATCAAGATTCTGGGTGTAGAAACTCTTGTTTTTAATTGCTATTTAAAATGCGAGTTTAATGTGTTTCCATAATGTATTTTTGGGATAGCATAAAATAATTAGCTGGTAGCTCCTCCCACAAGCTCAGGCAGGCAGCGAGCAGCGAAGGAGGAGCGGGCCATCGGTGGGTCAGATTGTTCACTTCTATGCAGATGACTCTCAGCTTTATCTACTATTTCTGCTGTTAGCTTTAGAAATCTGGGACCTTGATTGAATCTTCTTTTTCACAGGGGGAGTTGTAACTGCATTAAATAACTTTTAGATCTTTAAGCTGGAGCAATAATGAGAAATGTATCAACAAAATGTAAAGCAAAGGGAGTCTATTTTTGATTACTTTAGATCTTATTTAGATCTAGAAACACTGTTGCATGCTGGGTAAAATCTCATGGTAATTTTCCTGGCTGTGATCAAAGGGTTTTGTTTTGTCAAATAATGCTTTCTGTCCTGCATTAGACTGAAAACAATTTGCTCAATTGTGACATGATCAGACATGAAGGTTCCATTCAAAATCAGATAAACAGGAATATTTCTGCTGCTCCAACATGAATAAACCATTTATTTAGAAAACCATCCTGACCAGAATGAGATCCTTTTACTAATAAACATGTAAATACATAGAATGGAAATCTCTCATAGAGCCAAATAAAGAAAAAATATTTCAGAACTAAATGAAGAAAGAGTTCAAAAGAGTTTATCTAAACTGTTAGAAGCACCTTTCTGGTGATTCCTCCTCAGTATGTTTTTTGCTTGTTTTTCCTTTAAAGTTGCCTTTTTTTCCCATTTTTAATTGATGCTGTCTGGTACTGTTTTCTTTGAATAAATCAATTTACAAAGTAAAATCAAAGCCAACATGTAAATGTTAATGTATTTAAGCTTTAAAGGGAAATTAAAGTTCCTCCATTTCAGCAGAAATTACATGTATTTGTTTTATTGCAGCAAACAGAAAAGCTCCAGAATTTATTGCCTGACATTTTTTTTCCTGTAAAATTCCATGACTTTAGTTTTTTTTTTAACATTTTTTAACATGTGTTTTGTTTAATGTTTTTCTCAGTCAGGTTTCTTGTCACACCTGCTTTTTTATTTTTTATTCTTTATAAATGTTCTCGTTGATCTCAGTGCAAAAGCTGCAGAAGCCTTTTCAAGGAGGTTCAGAGGATGTTCCTTCTGCCTGTTTTAAGGTGCAGTCATGAACCTTAAAACATGGTTGCATGTACTGATTCTGTTTTTTCTGTTCCTGATAAATCAAAAAGACAATCTTATAACTGGAAATCGAATATTTCCAGCCCAACCTCCTAAATTAGGATTATGAAGCTGAATTTCTGGACTCCTCCTCCATCATTGGCTCTTCTGCTGCAGCATGATGATGTTTCAGTGATGCCAAAATGCATCGGCTTCCATGTCAGTTTTTCATTCTGGATAAATTTAGCAAAGCAGATGCACTAAAATGTGCTTGAAATGAATTCCTTTGTAATTAAAATAAAAATGTGAAGATTTGAAATAATTAGCTTTTCCCTATAAAGGAATCATCTAAAAGTTATGAGGAAATATTTAAACATTTTTAGCAAGAACTAGTGGGGAGGGACCCAAACACAATATAGACTGGGCAGAAACTTCAACATTTAATAAACTAAAACATGGAGAAGCAAAAATGTGACTAAGCAGATTATCGGAGAATAAATTGAAAACCAGATAATAAACAGAAATGAAAACAGCCGAGGATGATGAACCTGACAGAACATGAGCAAAAACATCCCGTAAGAACCGAACTGAACCAGAATCCTCATAACTTTTTGATCAAATAAAGAAGTGTCTCTTTTTGACATGAGAAAGGTAAGGAAGAAATGTGTCAGGATTATTTTCAAAAGACCATTTTAAACCAGGAGCTCACAGAAAAAAAAGATGAAGGGCTGAGATGTTTGATAGAAAAACGACACATCTGTCCTTAAATCTGGATCCGAATCATTTTAAGGATGAGGGAAAAAATCGAACTAAACCATGTCTGGATCTCTTTTTCCTTTTTCCAGAGCAGGAATGAGCGTGAGCCTCTGTCTGATGCTGCGTCACCAAAGACTGACGCAGATTTTATTTGATTCACATCTACAGACCTGCATTTTTGGTTAAGTTTATTACTTAAAGTAGTTCGTTTCGCATCTATTTGTCTTAGATCTATATTTTAAAAATGATATTATATATATATATATAGATAGATCAGGCGTTTTTTTGTAGTGTTTATTTGATTTTTATGCCCACCACAAATGCGCAACGAGTCTTTTTACGCACAGCTCTCCTGAGATCCGCGGACACATCTACGCGTGTTCTGCCCCCTCCCGCGCCAAATGAAGACTTTAGTTCAGTTTGTGTAACAAAATGAGTTTCTGTACCTGAGTGGGGAGAACGCAACGCTGCAAACAAGTTTTTCTGGGCTTTTCTTCCACTTCCCGGCGGTTGGTTTGACGCAGAGTGGAGAAGTCCAGAGATGTCTGCTGCAAAGAGAGATTGGGGGGAGGGGGTGGAGGAGAGGGAGGCAAAGAGCATCTGAACGACACCTCTGAGGAGGATCCATCTTATCTTCACGCACAGCCGCGTGGGTCTTTCTGTCTCCAGAAGAAAGTGGACAAAAATCCAGATCATCTTTTTCTGGGACGCACAATTTCAATCTTTTTTTTCATCCCTAGTGGCGGCAGTTCTTTTTGCGCATTTGGCGCAACTGCATCTTCAAGATTCTCTGAATAACGCCTCACCCAGGTAAGACGGTCTAACATCAATGAATTGATTCAGTTTTATCGTGATCTGAGCCAAAAGCAGCATTTCTCTGGGATTTAGCTGAGATTTGTGATTCACTTCATGTTCCAGATTGATCTGAGTGGAATTATAACAAGAGATGCATCTTCCGTCCACATCCAGAATTTAATGATTTTATCGGATCTGAAAGAAACCTCGGAGATGGAATCCTGATGATTAAGATTTTTATTCTCCTGATGCGCCTCGTGCGAGCGCGCGACGCGCCTTAAAAATGGAGAAAAGTTCATATCTTCTCTTAATTTTCATGGTATTGATAAATATAATTTTTTTAGAGTGGCTTTAATAATTATTTTAAATGGATCAAGTCTTGCTGGCGCGTTTTAATTTAATTTATTTATTTTCGCAGATGAACATACATCTCTAAGAGACGGTGGGAAGGCGCAGGCGCAGGAGCTCATGCAGTGAACGGTGAGAAATCTGAACATTTTCTTTAGAGCCGTACGCGCATCCTCACCTCCACCCGCCTCCAGAGCCTCTGAGACCTTCTTGATGCACCAACAATGACTCACTCCATCCCGAACACCCGTTCTCCAAAATGATTAAACCACCTTAACTATGTATATAAGCGTGAGATGCGGGAGACACCCCCGGGGGCCCAAAGGAGCTCGTGGTGAACAGGTGGAATAAAGACGAAAGTGAGGAGTTTATGCCCTCTTGTGGACACATCATGAATTACGTCCCTTTCCAGTTTTATTCCCTCGATTCACCACTAGAGGGCAGACAAGATTTTATAATTTTTTTTAATGAAAAAATTCAAATTTCTTATCACAATGACAATTACAAAACAAAGGGCTAAGTACAATCTTAAAGCAACATACAGTACTAAAGTCTGAGCAGCCAATAAAAGAATAAAAAATAATTATAAAAAATAAATACATATAATAAAACATTTGTAATGTATTAAAATAACCCAAAAGTATAAATAAATAAGAAAGAAAAAGGCACTAGATTGAATAAACTAATACATTATCTAAAAGTTTCAAAGCTTTATTATATTCTAGTCTTTGAAGGGACCAACATAAAAGATTCAAATCGTTTCTGAAAAACTAAACGTTTTTTTTTAATGACAGCTGTGTATGAATAATGTCCCTAAAATAATTAAATTATTAAACAAAAACGGTATTATTTTGTCTTTATTAATAGAAATAACTGAATATTGATAGAGCTAAATGAAGGTCACTTATTTTTGTTAAAATCCAATCATGTAAATTCTGCCAAAATATATAAATCAAGTTACAATCATAGACGACGTGTCTTTGAGTTTCAATATCATTATGACATAACAGGCATATATTATTTTGTATATTAAATCATAACCTTAAACATTCTTTAAATGTATATGTGGGTTAATGTTTGTTTTAAAATGGATTGTTTGCACAAAGGGAGGAGAGAGGAAGAAATTTCATCTGTGCTTTGTATGCCCTGTACTCAGCATATTTGACAAATAAAAGCCTACTTGACTTGACTTGACTTGACTTGACTTCTTTCATTTTAGGAAGTTAAGAAAATGAAAAAAATCCGTTCTGATCAGGGACACGTCTGTTTTGGATCGAGTCGGGGGACTGTAAAATTTTAAAATGTAAAATTTTGGAAGTTGTGGTCAGATTGTTGATTAATTTAAACTTCCTCTGATCAAATTAAATATTTTGGGGGAAATGACTTTAATTACTTTAGAATTTTTAGTTAAACTAGAGTTCAAATTATATTTAATTTTAAAATCTTCACGATCTAAGAAATGACCATGACTGTCCATCAGATGAACAATTGCTCACACACTTTCATCCATCCAGCTTCTATGAAAGAGGGAATTCCGTTTGTAAAAAAGACATTTATTGTTCCAAATTGTTGAGATTCAATAACTGGATCAACTTTTGTTCTATTTGAATGATGAAAAGGCAAAGTAGATTAACACATACATTAAAATGAATATGTAAAAAGTGTTAAAATATAATAATTAACCCATTAAAAACAAAAAGTAATAAAACGTTCAGTATGCTGTACACCCCCTCCCCCCACCTGCCCCTTTTGACATATTTATCTTTATTTGCTCTTATTCTGCAATTAAAAAAAAAAAATGATTTCATTTGTAGTTTGTAGAACTATATTTGTACGTTTTGTACCAGTGGATTTATTTTTTTCATGCAAATTTCCTGTTATTAAATTAATGAGACCAAATTTAAAGTTCTAGATTTATTTATTTATTTATTTATTTAACATTTGAAATCAAGAATGGGAGGATAAAGCCTCTTGAGATGAAACATCTCGTTTTCAAGAGGGTCCTCCTTTTCAAAAAAATAACAGATACAACCAAGAATGGCAGAGAAGAAATATCAGCAGTGAAAACTTAACCAAACTAATTTGACGATAAAAACAAAACAAGAAACAAAATAATAATTATAATAATAATGATAATAAATAATAATAATAACAACAACAACAACACTCACACATTCAACATTCATACAAAACCCACTGGCTTACATAATACACCTCTCCTCCTCATCTCAATTCATTACAAGAGATTACATAAAAAAAAAAGTAATAGCTTCCTATTAGCTAAAAAGAGAGAAATCCATATACAACACACAATTAAAAAAAGGCGATGTAAAATAAGAAAACTAAAAACAATGGCACGTGTGTTCAAAATGAACCAAAGGAGCTCTTCTAAAAGCTGGGAAGGACCTTATAGAGCGTAGTGATGGAGGGAGGTTGTTCCAGTCATTTGGTGCCTTAAAACAAAATGCTAATTTCAAAAACTACAGTAACTAAAGGCATGAAATGAATTGACTGATCATTTCTGGATTTTCTTTTCAAAACTGTATGTATTATACTACCAACAAACGTTATTTTCTTACTTTATCTGAATTTTTCAAATCAAAAGCAACTTTTGCTGCACGGTGGCGCAGTGGTTAGCGCTCTTGCCTCACAGCGAGAAGGCCCCGGTTCAAATCCCAGCTGGGACCTTTCTGTGTGGAGTTTGCATGTTCTCCCCGTGCATGCGTGGGTTTTCACCGGGGACTCCGGCTTCCTCCCACCGTCCAAAAACATGCTACATAGGTTCATTGATGACACTAAATTGCCCCCCAGGTATGACTGGGAGTGTGCGACAGCCTGGCGACCTGTCCAGGGTGTTCCTCGCTTTCGCCCATCAGCAGCCGAGTTACCCAGTGACCCTGAAAGGGATAAGCGGCTAAAAGAAGATGAAAGAATGAGAGAAAGGCCGACCCTTTGATCCACTCCCACCACCTGAAGTCCAGCGGTGACCATTCTGCCCCCATGTGGTGGAGCGTTATCACCTTGAACAGAGAGTTGGGGGTGTGTTGGAGAAATCAGGGGAAGTTCTAGAATTCTTCTGAGGTCCAAACCTGCAGTGACTGGACCATCTAACAGGGGTGTCAAACTTCAGGCCTCGAGGGCCGACTTCCTGCTGGTTTTCCAGAAATCCTGCCTTATCTGCTGCTGATTACCTGGATCAGGTGTGTTTGGCCAATGAGGAGCTTCTAAGGGACTCTAGTTAGAAAACATGTAGGACACCGGCCCTCGAGGCCTGGAGTCGACATCTGTGAATCTACAATATCCAAATCAGTTTTGTGCTGACTAGTGATGCCCAGACTTCACCAACGTGAACCCTGTTGACCTCAGTGTGTCGCTCAAATGTAGCATTTATCTAAAGCAAAAACATGAGTGAACATCTTTTTTCCTAGTTGGGGAAACATTAAGTTGATTTCAGCAAACAGTTATGACGCCTGGCAGGTATGAACATGCGAGCTTCCACCTGCTAACGGATCTCTACTGACATTCTTCCAGAGCTTTCTTCATCTCCGTCCACACATTCGTCATCTTCTCCTCCCACTCCTCCTTCAGGCGCTCCACGTCGTCCCGATGAGGACGGCGTGGGCCATCGTGGTGATGCAGCCGATGCCGAACAGGTAGAAGAGCTGATGGCAGAGGTTTATCATGGAGTCGCGGTCACTGCAGGGGTCCTCCTTGTACACCTGCAGGATGGGTTTGCTGAAGACCTTGGACACACCGATCACGCTCTCGTACAGCGTGTTCAGACGCTTGTCGCCCAGCTTG
This sequence comes from Oryzias melastigma, assembly GCF_002922805.2. Lineage (NCBI taxonomy): Eukaryota > Metazoa > Chordata > Actinopteri > Beloniformes > Adrianichthyidae > Oryzias > Oryzias melastigma. The sequence goes on along the minus strand of NC_050527.1, from coordinate 25,877,040 downwards.
TTGTGGTACACCTCCACAAAATCCTCGCTCCTCTTCTCCACGTCCTCCGGGAGGGCGTCGATCATCTTCTTGTACTTCTCAAACTGCCACTTGAGGCTCCTCTCAACTTTGCTGAACTGTTCATCGGCTGTCACCATAATGTCTTCTTGTTCTGCTTGGAGAGCTCGTCAAGGCCCTGGTGGATCAACTGAACTCCTCCTTCAGGTTCTCAATATTCTTGTCCTTGTCGACAAATTTCCGGACCACCTCAATCAAGGGACAGGCGATGCCAACGGGAGGGAAGAAGCAGGAAGCTGCAGAAGCAGCAACTTGTAGGACTTTCAGGCAGCTTTCTGGAACTTGTCTTTGTCATCTGCCATGACTCTGCTGCAGCTCTGGAGGGGAGAATTACAGCTGAACTCACAAGACACCATTCCAACGTACCAATAACATCAAGAAAACCTTCATCCTTGACATTAAGAAGCAAACAAAAATACAGTTTCAATCATTTCCACGATCATGTACTGATCTGAACTTTTATAAGAAAGAATCAATTCAATCCAATCACGAAAGAAGAGTAATAAATAATTTAATCAATTTATTTATTTCTAGTTATAAAAAAAAACATTGTTTTTTTTCTTAAGGTCATAGTAAATTAAGTGGAGTCTTGATTTCATTGCCACATTGCGTTTTACTGACATACGGCGTGAAGGAGCTGAATTGATCCAAACCTCAAATAAAGAGAAAAAGTTGTTGAATTAAGCTTATTAATCCACAACAAATACAAATTACCTTTATTTCATTTGAAAAAAAAATACTCTTAATGCCAATAAATAAATAAAAAATAAGAAAAACTGTACGTACAAAGCATGCAAAGTGAAAAAACTGAAGGCAGAAAAAAAAACATAATTGAACAAATCACAATCTGCTTTGAGTTTATTTACATTAATCAGAGGAAAGTTCATGGTTATTTTGAACTATTTTCACTTAAGTGGATATTTTTTATTTTAACTTTTCCAACAGTAACTTCTTGTCTTTCATATTTAATGGAAACCATAATGTCTTAGTGGAAATCCGATTCGCGCCATGCTTTTATTGTGGAGGTTGTGCATGCACAGTAGAAGCTGCAGCCGCAGTGGAGTGGCCTCAGACCACATCCTGCTGCATCAATCTGCAGAAAAGTCCAAACGCACGAGTGTTTCCACCAATGTGCAGCTTTGATACGTTCATGATGAGACTTATGTCAACTCCTAGATGTAGTTTAGCTGCTTTGATCACGATCATTTTCTTCTCCAAAGTCTGGACTCCTGAAAGTAGTCCACAGACTCCTCCTTTTATAATTTTCATATCAATATGTACACATACATATTTAGTTTTAAACAAAATATTTAATTAAATATTTATTGAAAAATTGCATTTTTTTTTTTTTTCTAACTTGTCCTGTCCAACAGCTGAGCCAACAGATGTGGGCTGAGAGCTTCTTGTGTTGGGCAGATTTTACTGTCACAACAGGGATTTATTGAGTATAAACCCCTGTTGTATTTAATGCTAAACTTTATTTATATTGATTATGTTTTATTTTATTTATTTATTTTTCTTTATCGTTGGACCGGACGTAAAAAGGGAAGAGGGTGGGGGAGGAGTGGGGGGGGAAGATAAGATGGCAACAGAGGGAAGCAACATCATAAAACAACCAGGACTAAGTGATAAACTAGAATGGGCGGGGCCTGTCTACACACACACTCTATAGTTACACACACACTTGTTGGCCAAAATAGTCTCTACATTTAAACTAAACATACTCACATATACTATACATAAACTACACATGTACTCAATTCAACTGTAACAGCAGCTCACACACTCCATCATACAAACCCATTCAGATAAAGACTTTCATTCTGTCACACAAACGGTTAGTGCTGAGGTGAGCTGATACCTGTGCTCAGGTGAGTGTTTATGTATTACTGAGGTGGATGGTTGCAAAAATTGCATATTTAGCTTTGATTTAAACAGTTAGTTTTGAGTTTAAGCTAAATATTTAGCTTTTAAGTAAATATATTTGTCACTAAATATTTAGTTTTTAACTATGTATAGATCAATTCTGAACATTTAGTTAAGAGAAATATGAAATGTTATTATATTTTAATTTTTAATGTTAAACTAAATCTTTAGTTTTTTACTAAATATTTAGTTTTTAACTATAAATTTAGATTCATTCTAAATATTTAGGGTTTTTTTTTTAATATTCAGTTTATCACTAAATATTTGGATCCATTCTGAATATTTAGTTTTTTACTGGATATTTAGATAAATTCTAAATATATGGGTAAAAATATATAGTTTTAAACTATATATATTTTTTACTATATTTATTTATTAAATGTTTTGTTTTTAACAGTACATTTAAAATGCTGACATTTTTTTTAACAAAAAAGGTCAGACTCAAACGCAGGGAGGACTAAATTGCCCCAGCAGGTGGAAACAGTTCTGCGCCAAACCATCAGCAGCCGGAGTCTCTCATTGCGCCAAAGTGACAGCAAACAGCCTCGTGCACGTTCTGGTAGAGACGGCTGTCCCGTTCACTGCCTGACTTCCAGCCTCCAGCAGAACCGGGCAGGTGGATTTGGATTTATGACGTCATCCGGCTTCAGCAGAGTCTCTGCTGCAGCCGCGTCGTTGCTGTCCAACCATGTGCGCACGCATCCACAGATCAACCACAGCTTTGTCCAGCAGAACAGACAGAACCCCCTTTATCTCTCCAAAGCTCCGGGCCTCCAGCGCGTAAACATCCTGGTGATCAAATCGTCACTGCAGGCGAGCGCGCGCCGCGCGCCGCGCGCCGCTAACGGGACATGTGCAGCAGCTGCAGCTGCGCAGCGGATCTATTTGTAGCGCGCAGACGTTGTTGAGTCTGTTGATCTGATTGGAGGGCGCGCGCACGCGGGAGAAGGAGGTGCTGAAAACACCGATGGTTCCGATGACTCAGCAGTCAACAGTCAAACGTTTAACAAAGTAGAAGAAATTCACACATTTGAACAAACTTAATTCCAATCATCCCACTCTATTTTTTCTTCTCGTGTCCATGTTTGTGTGACCGTGCGTCTCCGTCAGATGCTGCGTCATCACACAGACTGGAAATTCTTCAGATCTAAAGATTCAAATCTATTGATTAAGTTTATAAATGATGTCATTTTATAGCTAAAAATATAAATTAAAAATAAGAAAAATGTTTGTTGTGTTTCATTTTTACGCCCACCCAAAATGCGCAAAGATGCTTTTTATGCACAGCTCTCCTGAGCGCCGCGGACACACCCATGCGTGTTCTGCCCATAGACTGTAAAATATACCGTTTATGGTTCTGCCTCCTCCCGCACCAGATGAAGACCTCGGGTCAGTTTCTGTCTTTGAATGGAGAAAACGAAACTCTAGAGAAACAAGTTTCTGACTCAGCTGCAGTCGACCCATCAGAATGACGTCATTTCCTTTCCCTTGAATTTGTCTTAATCTAAAATAAAATGATCATAATGAAACTGCAGGAGGAAGACATTGTTCTTTTTATGTAGAAAAGTAAATGTCTGAAGAAAACTGATGTTCCCGTTACTATAGGATACATAAAAAACAAAAATAGTTTTGCATTTTGGCTGTTTTATTATTCTTAAAAGTAAAAAAAAATCCTATTTGTATGATAAAATTTGATTTCCAAAAAGAAAACTCATTAATAATATATATATGTAGTAATGCAATAACTTTTGTTTTATTTCTATGATTTTTTTGAGGTTATTTTTTCTTTTTATTATTGAAATCTAGAAACATATTACATTTTTGAGAAAAAATTAGAAAACCAACATTTCTGTGGAAAAGGAAGCAAAACATCAGATGAAATGTTTTTGTTTTTAGTGTAGTTTAAAGCTGATTTAAGACACCGACACGTTAACACAGTGGATAACAAGAAGCTAACAGGTTAATTCAAGATCTTCAGGGTAGATGGTCTTCCACAAGGCCAAGAAAAAAGAAAAAAGCAAAAACACTTCAACCATTTGTGTTTTCTTGTTTATTTGCAGTAGCATGTATACAACAACACATGATCCATAAAGAGATTTTTTTCATAACTTTTGCTGCAGCAAAGTGAATCACAGAGCTCCAAATATCCATTTAAAAATACAAGGAGACGTTTATGAAACATAAAAAATAGAAAATCTGCACTACTCCACCAACAAACATTTTAGTTTTGACTCATTTTCTTCTCAATGCAAAAAACAAAAAACAAAAATTGAGGCATTTAAAGACTCTTATGTCATCAGGCTTTGAGCTAAATTAGGTTTTTAGTTGGAGTGATTTGTTCATTTTAGGTTAGTGCTTTAGTGTCCTGATTTTATGTAGTTTTTGACCGGTGTGTGTTTTAGGCACTTTGTTTTTCAGTGCTAAATAAACAAACTTTAGCTGCTAAATGAAAGTGTAAGAAACTACTGGCTCACTGAGGCACTCAAAGGAATACAAAACATTTTTTTAAAGCTTTTCAAATCTCGATCTGGTAACTTCACATCATCAGCAATTCAGGTGCATCCGACACAAAAACTGCAAAAGCTTCAGTAGAACTGCAGCTCTGCAGACGGTGTAAACACACAAAACAAACCACAAAAAACTAAAAAAACTTTGACTTGAAGTCTTGCTTCTTATCTACTTGCAGAACAAAATATAAAGTTTGTAGCACAGCAACATCAGAATATTAGAGTTTACAAAATATATGATTATATAAAGTATAAAACATAAACCAGGGGTCCCCAAAGGATCAGGCCCGAATCCACATTTGACCCCGGAAACGCTGATCGAGACCCACATGGAACGTGACTTTTTATTCCACCTTTCTGCAGTCTGAACTCTGATGGGAGAGGAGAGTTATTAGTCTGATAGTGATTCACATTTTACCATTGTTGGAGGCCATTTTAGCAACTAGCTTATATTTTAGCTACATGCTAGCTGTTTTGGCTAATTTAAGCTTTTGTCCATTTTTTTTTGTTTGGACCATTTGGAGTTGAACTAATATTTTAGCTTTATGCTAGCTGTTTTGACTAAATGAAACATTTTATCAGTTTTTAGGCTAATTTGACATTTAGCTAATATTTCAGCAACACGCTAGCCGTTTTGGCTAATTTAGGCTTTTTGCAGTTTTTTAGGACAATTTTGCATTTTGCTAATATTGTAGGTAGCTATTAGCTTCAGCATTTTCAGCAGCCACATTCAGCCCACAGCATTCACACTAGCATTATTGAAGGTAATGCTATACATCTGGTTTTTGAAATGTTTTAGTGTCATTTTTTTATGAAGATTACAGAAATTAATTATTTAAAATTTGGCTATGTGTGGCTTTCTGGATAACCATGAACGTTATCGTTTGCGCTGTGATTGCTACACTTTTTCCGTTAGCCTACAAACCGGCTCCACATCAGAGAAGAAAACAGTTATGTGGCCCTCGCAAGAAAACGTTTGGGGACCCCCGCTAAAAAGAACAAACATAACTGACACCCACCCCCCAGTCCTCCTGTAGTGTTTTTATAAAAAAAAAATAAAAAAAGAGAAAACTTTCTTTACCAAAGTGCTGTTAGTTGGAAACAAAAGTCCACAGTAAAGTTCCGTTAAAGACGATTACGTTTGCAGGTTCTAGTCAGTAAGCGTTAAATAGATCATTTAGTGAAGCGCCACCATGCCGGAGATGATTTACAATCATTCAAAGGAGATTTTAGCGAACAGATGTTTGACAGGTGTGGACGTGTCAGCAGAAACATCTCTACTGACATTCTTCCAGAGCTTTCTCCATCTCCGTCCACACGCGCTTCATCTTCTCCTCCCACTCCTCCTTCAGGCTCTCCACGTCGTCCCCGATGAGGACGGCGTTGGCCATCAGCGTGATGCAGCCGATGCTGAACAGGTAGAAGAGCTGGTGGCTGAGCTTGGTCATGATGTCGCGGTCATTGCGTGAGTGCTGCTTGTACACCTGCAGGATGGGTTTGCCGAACACCTTGTGCACACCGATCACGCTCTCGTACAGCGTGTTCAGATGCTGGTCGCCCAGCTCGTCGTCGTACGCCTCCACAAACTCATCGCTCCTCCTCTTCACGTGGTCCGGCGGGGCGTTGATCATCTTCATGTACATGTCGTACTGCCACTTGAGGCTCCTCTCCACTTTGCTGAACTGTCCGTCGGCCGTCTGCTTGATGATCGTCTTCATGGTCTGCTGGTTCTGCTTGGAGAGCTCGTCGAGGCCCCGGTGGATCGACTGGAACTCGTTCTTCAGGTTCTCGATGCTCTCGTCCTTGTCGACGAATTTTAGAACCACGCCAATCAAGGAACCGGCGATGCCGATGGGCGGGAAGAACACAGCGGCGGCTGAAGCGACGGCTTTCAGGACATTCAGGCCCACAATGGCAGCTTCCTGGAGCTTTGCTTTGTCCACTTCCATGATTCTGCTGCAGATCAGAAAGAGAGATTTACTGCTGAAAGTAGTGCCGTCACAAATGACTATCTTAATAGTCCACTAATCACTGATTATTTTTTCCAGTTAGTCGACTAATCGGATCATAAGCAAACTGGATGTAAAACACACATCTTAACCATCATTAGCTTAAAAAAAAAATAAAAAAGATATATAGCATTACCTGTGATAATGCTAGTGTGAATGCTGTAAGCAGAAATTGGCTGCTGAAGATGCTAGTGCTGATAGCTGAAGATGCTGAAATTGATAGCTGAAAATGCTAAAGTTCATAGCTGAAAATGCTAAAGCTCATAGCTGAAAATGCTAAAGTTCATAGCTGAAAATGCTAAAGCTGATAGCTGAAACGCTAAAGCTGATAGCTGAAACGCTAAAGCTGATAGCTGAAAATGTTAAAGCTGTTAGCTGAAAATGCTAAATTTCATAGCTGAAAATGCTAAAGCTGTTATCTGAAAATGCTAAAGCTGTCAGCTGAAAATTCTAAAGCTGGTAGCCAGCTAAAATATTAGCTAAATGTCAAATTAGCCTTAAAAAGAAGGGAAAAAAACATAGGTTAGCTAAAACGGCTAGCATGTAGCTGAAAAAAATAGCTAAACTTCGACATATCCTAAAAAAAACTGGAAAAAAGGCTAAATTAGCCAAAACAGCTAGCAAGCAGCTAGAGAAATTTCAAACTGCACACTTTTTAGGGCTCAGATAAAAACATTCCAGACTTTTTCATCAGGGATACATCACACCCAGGACACAAACTGTTCAAACTGCTTCCCTCTGGAAAAATATACTAGTCAATGAAGTGAAGAACCAATCAGTTCAAGAACAGTTTTTATGAAAGAGCAACAAGTTAAACTTAAAGGTGTAAAATATGATGCATGCAGAATGGGAGATGTGTGCTTGGTATTATTGTTTTACCTTTTATTATTTTAGCATTTATATATAAGATGATATTTTTAATCTAGCGCTGGCACTTTGTTTTATATTTTTTTCTTACATTTTATTATTGTTGCTTTCTACACCAAGGAAATGGGACTTCTTTTAATTTCACTGTACAAGTGTGCAGTGATACAATAAAGACTGTTCTATTCTTAAAGGCTTTTTAAGGTATTATTTGTAATTTAATAATTCAGTGCTTTTAAAACTTTCTAAGGCCCCGTTAAAAGGTTTAAACATGTCACACCAGCAGCTGCAGATCTCAAACGGCATCCTGTTCCTTCAGTCTGAACTGCAGAAAACTCTAGATTCACCACTGCTTAAACAAATGTTCATGCCGATACTTACGTCAACTTTTTCTAGCTGGAGTTTAGCCGCTTCTGATCACCACAACTCCTGAAAGAAGAGTAGATGTTTAGAAGGAGGAAGAGTCCGAGCATCTCACAGAACCTCATGCAAACCTGCAGAACCTGCTGCTGCTAGAAACCTGCTGCTTCCAAAACAAGAAATGCGACAAAGTGAGGAAAATTTTGGTGGCTGAGCTGGAAAAGTCTCTTTCTGAGTCAACACAGAGGCAGATTTAGAGGAAAACTGGCTCAAATATGAAGCCTGATCATGGATCCACCAGCAGGGGCAGCACTGCAGCTTTCAGCACCACCTCTGTGGACTGGAAGCATCACTTCAGCTCATGGATAAACTCAACCATTAATATTTGTTTATTCTTATCCTTTACTAAATAAATAAACAAAATACATATTTTGTGTGTCTTTGGTTCCAGAAGATCTTCAGCAGCAGGAAAACAGACATTTCTCTCCATCAAACTGAAGGACACCTGAAGGTAAGACCTGATCCATCCCTCTCCAGGATCATATTCAATAACATTTTTGCTATTAATGCTAATTTGTCAAATTGCATTACAGTCAGTCTGCTTATTAACCCTTTGTGGACAGCTTGAACTGACTTCAGGCTGCTGAGTCCTGCTCAGCTGTTTGGCCCCTTCATGCAGTCTAGGGCCCTAAACTCTGCTGGGGGAGTGTCACTGCCTCTCACCTGTCTCACAGAGAGGCCATCTTGGATCTCGTGATCTGAAACGAGCCTGAGAGCTTTCAGAAAGTTCACCTCCTGCGTTCCTCCTCACCAGTCTGCGCCTGAACTCACCTCCTCCTCCACCACCTTCTCCTGCTGCGTCCTGACAGTCTGTTGGAGCTTCCTGACTGTGTGGCGCAGGAGCCAAAGAGCTTAGAAACCTTTAACAACAGCTGCTAATTTAGATTATATATAGAAGTTAAAAGTTTTAAATGACTTCTTAAATTTATTTGTGACTCTTAAAGAGCCCAGCATCCTCTCCGCTCTCTGTGCGCAACGGCCTCTGGCTCCCTTCAGCCAAACTACTTTATTTCCTTGTTAGAGCTCCACCATTGGGCCCTGATCCTCCCTGCTAACAAACACAACTAATCCACCCAAAAAACACCTGAAAACTTCGATTTTTCCAGAAAAACCTTGACTCCAGAGCCTCTTTTAGCTTCTCAGCCAACTTTGGCACCATTGGAAGGACTGGAAGTGAGGATTTCTTACCTTTGTGACAGCAACTCCAACGTCTTGACTTCGAAAGCAGGCTAGCCTCCTCCTCTTTCCCATGAATCCCTGCAGGAAGGACACTTCCATGTTTGTAGAATATGTAGGGGTGGTTATATATGAAAACATCGTAAAAATTACCCAAATTTAAGCCCATTTTGACTTTAAAATGCCATTTTATTCCCAAAAACCCAGCATCCAATATGAGTAAAAATATTGGGTAAAAAATGTAATAAATTATAAAATTCTATTATTTTGAAGACGTTGATCCACCCCCTAAAATGTCGACTTCTTCTGCCCCAACCAACAGCCCTCCAGTTGTTTCTGTGGCGCAAGTGTCTGGGCGAAAGCGCAGCTGAACTCTCCAGACTCCCAGCTGACATTCATGCGTCTCCAAGCTCTGAGACACCCAAACAGCACCACAGAGACGCCATTGGTGGAGTTTTCTGGTGAGACGAGACATTTTTCTTATGAATTAGACTTTTAAAACCCAAAGAATTAAATCTGTTTGAAGGAAAACCCAAATGCGCCGAAAATGAATCCAAGAGCGCACAGGAGTTTCCAGAGGCGCAGAAGGTTCTCCAAAGGGTTTAATCGGTGGAAAAGCTTAAATTATTTTAGATAAACTGGTAGATAAATGTAAAATTATCTTAACTTCTCTGTTTTAAACACAAACTCTATTGAATATGTAATATCTTTGTCTGAGAGACAAACAAAGACGGAGGCGGTGCGAGTTGAAGGTTCAGAATTACGCAGAGAATCCACAGACAGATTTAAGGGGAAAACTGTTTATTTAATGACTTTATTTTGACAGAAACATCCTTCAACCCACAAATTTAGGTTGAATCATAATTAAGAAGATCAAAGAGAAGATTTTGACAATGATGTGGATTACAAGCGCAATCTCGGCGCGCGGACGAAACTGCTCCCCCAGCAGGTGGAAAAACGAGTTCTGCGTCAAACCGTCAGCAGCCGGAGTCTCTCCGTGCGTCGCACTGACAGCAAACAGCCTCGTGCATGTTTTGGTAGGGACAGCTGTCCCGTTTACTGCCTGACTTCCAGCCTCCAGCAGAACCAGGCAGGTGGATTTGGATTTACGTCATCCGCCTTCCTGCGTGTCGGGTTCTCCGCTGCAGCTGCTCACAGAACCCACAGAGTCTTGGTGCGGCGTTTTCCGCGTCATATTCCACCATGTGCGCGCGCATCCACAGATCAACCACAGCTTTGTCCAATAGAACAGACAGAACCTCCTTTATGTCTCCAAAGCTCCGGGCCTCCCGCGCGTAAACATCCTGCTATTCAAACCGTCGCTGAAGCCGAGCGCGCGCCACTAACGGAGCATCTGCTGCAGCAGCTGCGCAGCGAATCTATTTGTAGCGCGCAGACAGGAGGAGGAGGATGGGGGTGGGGGGTGCTCAGGTCTGACAAGGATGATGCGAGGGCGCACCTGTGCGGCATCAGCTGCGCCTGGATCCGCGCAAAAATGCGCTTGTGCTGGAAGGCGGTTTGTTGATCTGTTAGGAGAGCGCATGGGGGTGGGGTGGGGGGTAGCGGGAAACACCGGGGGCTCCGCCCTACCTCCTCTTCCTTTCTTGGAGCCACTGCCTCCAAACTAACAGCATGGCTGCTCCTTCTTTGTCCTGACCTTCCTTCCTGTCATTTTCAGAGTAAACCTCCACCTCTTTCGATGTTCCTCCTCCTCCTCGCTCTCACTGTAGATCACAATGTCATCAAACATTAAACAGATTCCTGTCAAACCTCATTGGTCAGTCTCCATCACCATGGAAACATGAGAGGAGGTCAAAGCTGGTCCTTGGTTCAGTCCCACCTCCACCTTGGAATCCTCTGTCACAAATACAGAACATCTCACCACTTTATTCCAGCTCTCCTGTTAAAATTTAAGTCCCATCATGCACCTACCTTGGTGCGTAAAATATTTGACTCATCCCCTAAGGAAGGTGTCTGTAACATGAGGCTCTTCGACTCCTTCATTGTGGCTCTCTAGTTAATGACGAATAAAATAATTAAGGTGCAGCAGATTACACAGCAGACTTTCTATGTTTGGATAAATTCAAGGATTTTAAGTGTGCCTAATAGTTTTAAAAATGAGTTTCTTAATTCGCTCTGATTTAAATTTGATTAGTTAGATTTACAAAATCTTAACTGAGATCCACCACGAATAGTAAAATAAACTGTTTTTTAATCTCTGTAATCCAGATGTTCACTTGTAGCCTCAGTTTAGGTTGCTCTCCCATCACCTCTTTAGTTTAGTCTGCAGTAATAAATCTCAGACAAAAAATAAAACATTTTAAGCCCTAAATGATTTTTAATAAAACCCCTTTTTCGTAAACCTTTTATAGACTAACTTAAACACAAAAACCAACAATAGTTCAACAAAAAAGGAACAAATGTACACATTTACACAAACCTTATTACAATCATCCCACACTTTTCTTTTTAGGTTCAAGTTTCCTTTCGTGCTTACGCAACAGGGGAAGTTTCAAAGTGGAAATATACTTTTTTAGATTTTTAAATGTAAATACATAACAGGGAGTTAAAAAAGAAAAACAGATTTTACCCACTAATCCTTTCAGGGAGGTCATTTTGAAAGTTGGTCTCAAACTGGTTAATCTTTAAGTAATCTCACAATCTTTATAGGAAATTGACATTAATCTTTTGTTCATATAAAGGGGTTAAATGTTTTATATTCTAACAATTTAACACCAGTTATGTTGAAACATAAAACTTTCAATATTCTGTATCTTTTCAACTATTAACACGATAATTCCAGTAGAATCTACTGGAATTATCGTGTTTTTAACATTTTAGTTTGTCTTTGCACCTCTAATCCTTAATAATGAATTTGTCTCTTTGCAGGAATGATAATCATATGTTCAAAATCATCTGTTTCATTGATTAGAACTGTTCTTTATTTCAGATCTTAGTGGACCAGATGAAGCTCCTCCTCTTCATCGCTTTGATGCAGTTCGTAAAACCAGCTGGAAGGAGACTTTTCATCCAAACATCACATCTGGATTCTTGTCTTTTCTTTGACTTCCTGTGGCTGTCATCTTTTTGATGTACTCTTTATTTTTTAATAACACTTGATTGTATAGATTTACTTTTTTAGAAATAAATTTGTTGAAAAAAACGTTTTTATTGATCAGAAACAATACATATATGGATACTTTTCATAAAAACTTTTGGGAAAATATTTTTTTCAGAAATCCGTAACTATTCATCTTGCAGAAACAGAAAACTCCAGTTTATTTAGTTGTTTATTTCTTGAGAAAAATACATGAATGTTGTGTTAAAATGTGTAAACATGGATTGACCGTAGTTACATGTGTTGGGCACTGGGGGCGCTGTGCTGCTGTTCCTGCAGTCAGAATCTTCACCACTAAACTACAAAAAAACCCAGAAAAATAGACACCCTCAAAACAAAGAGAAGATAAATCTGAATTTATACATTTAGAAAGTCAAAAAAAGTCTTAATGCTCTAAAAACATGTCACAGGATTTATTCTATCTTTTATTGAAACATTTTTGAGGTTTATTCTGTATTAATGTGAAACGTTCTGGCTTTAAATCATGACTTCCATTCTGAATAAGACACTTGAACGCATCAGCCGTCTGCTGACTCATGCTGAGACTGGACGAACAGAGTCGTGTTTACTTCCAGAAGCTGCGTTTTCCGGTGTTTCTGTGAACGCAGCATGTGGATCAGTAGATGATCAGCAGACTGGAGTTTTTCCCGATCCAGGATGAGCGTTCCTGTTAGCTTATTGATCAAAAATGCCTCAACCGTATTTCTCTGAGGATCGCCGTCCGTCTATCAGCTGCACATAATTCCTCCGTTGGCGCAGTGGGGCCCCTCTCCGTTTGCCCCCTGCGTGGATCCGGCCGGGTTGAGGATCAAGTGTCCGAACTGGTGGCCTTGCATTTGCGGGCGGGCGGTTTTGCGGGCATAGTACCTGCGGGACGCAGCCCTCCACGCCTCCCTCTGCATCACCTGCGACTCCTCAGGGAACTGCGATATCAGCGCACTTCTCCTGTCCAGCAAGTAGTGGGGCGGAGCTTCCTGGGAGTTTAGGACGGGAGCCAGAGGGGCGAAGCGCTGGGGGTTCACCTTCTGCCGGGCGATCTTACGGGCGTAGTAGCGCCGGGACGCTGCTCTCCAGGCCGCCCTCTTCAGCCTCTGAGCTTCTTCTGGCAGCTCACACGTCGGGACGCTCCTCTTCTTCATCCTGCTTGAAGACAAAGATGTGAAGAGATTCATTTTACATACATCACCTCTGAATGGTTCCACCAGGATGAAACCTCTAGGATGAAACCCCTAATAATAACAATAATACAAACAGGAACAATATATTTATATAATCCTGCATAGAAATCAATCTTTTTGTTTTTGCATTTAAACTTAAAACGATCAATAATCACTCTTTTTCAGATCACTATCCAACAAATTCAATTTTTGACCCCAGTAAAGGAGATTGTCATTTGCTTTAGTGTAGTTTTTACTTAATCTACTTTAAAGTCTTAATTTCTTCTGCTATTTTCCTTTATTTACAAAAAAAAAGATGTTGTAAACTGCATGGCAACACAACATTTTTGGACTTAAACATTAGCAGCAGCGTCTGCAAACAACATAAATCTTTAAATTTGAGTATTCTTGACTTCAGAAATAGTTCAGAGGTGTGCTCATTGTAGGGAGTCATCTGCATTATCCGTAATCATATGTTTTTGCAAAATTATTAAAGGTTTAGGTTTGACTCTTAAGAATCACCCCAGACTGAAAACAATATGAAAATATGGTAAAATCAAGGAGAAACACATTATAAACTTAGCTTTTTAATTTAACAAACATTCAACTTAGTTAAAAATTGCACAATTTTTATGTTTTTATATAAGCAATATGTTGCTTCCATGTTTAAATTCTCATCAACAATAATCCCCAAAAGTCTAAATTCATGAACTTTTTCACAGTATATTAACATCATTCCACTTAAATTTAAGATTTGAAGAGGATGTTTTGTTGCTGAACGACATAAACTTTGTTTCATTGAAATTGAATTTGTTTCTATTGAACCATTTCTGAAGTAAAATCATTTCTTGCTCGATAGTACAAACTAAAGTATCCAAGTTTCACCCAGAAAAAAAAAAATTGATGTCGTCTGCAAACAGAACAAACAGAACAATATTTTCAAGACATCACAAAGATCATTTATGTATAAAATAAAAAAGCAAGTGGCCCCAGTACAGAGCCTTGTGGAATACCACAATGTATTTTTTTGGTGTTTTGATAAATGTTCTGCATATTATCTAAGTAAATAATCACTCATTGAAATGCAACACCTCTAATACAATAAGATGGACGTTTGGCAAACAGAATGTTGTGATCAATTGTGTCAAATGCCTTCTTTAAATCAGTTAAAACACAATTATAGGATTTTTTTGTCTAATTCTGTTGTAATGACATCAGCTATTTTAAATAATGCTAATGCCGTTGAACTATTATCTTGAAAACCATACTGATTGTCATTCAAAAGAGAATATTTTTCCATAAAATTATCAAACTTTTTCGCAAAAACATTTTTGCAAAAAATTTTAGAGAACCGATAGAGTAAAGAAATGGGCCTATAATTATTAATGTTCTGCTTGTCTCCAGATTTGAATAAGGGAACTATTTTAATTTATAACAAAAGTTTTTATCCAAAAGTGGGAGGAGACTCAGACTCACCTGAGCTGCTCCGCCTCCAGGAGGTGCTGTTCTCCGGGGTCACCCTGAGGCTCCTCCCTCATCTCATTTGTCTTCTCTGCAACAACCAGACAAAATCCGTCACAGAACGGTCTAAATAAAGCTGCATTTCTCCCCTTTTATCCATTTTGTAGATTTACCAGCCTCAGCAGGTCTCTCCCCATCCGCTGGGGGGTCGCAGGCTATCTCCTGAAAATTTCCCTCCTCCCACTTGATGGTGATGGTGCTGATGTCAGCAGGCTCCTGTTTGACGCTGCGAGGAGTCAGGCTTCTGTCTGCCGCTGAAGTCTCGGAGGAGTAGGAGGTGCAGGGGGGGTCCGCGGTCTGTCTGGAGGGGGGGGACCAGGAAGCGGACTCGGAACTTCGGGAGGAGATGTCAGAGGGGGGGCAACTAAAAATACCCACTGGAAACGAGAGAATGGATTATCAGAAATGGAGGTGAAGTCCAGTTTTCACACAATCTAAAGAGAAAGTATCAGGTTGTACTACATCAGGGGTGGCCAACCCTGGTCCTCAAGAGCCTCAACCCTGCCTGTTTTCTAGCTCTCCCTGACCAGCTTGCTGCTGATTAGCTGACTCAAGTAATTCCACATCCTGATTAGCTGAACACACCTGATTTAGGTTGTCAGCATCAAGCAGTCCAGGGAGGGCTGGAAAACAGGCAGGGTTGAGGCTCTTGAGGACCAGGGTTGGCCACCCCTGTACTACATGAACAAAAGTATCTTTGCTTTCATATACTAAAAATAAAATTGTTTTTTAATGGGAGTGTCTAATACAAAACTTTGTAGCAGACCTGAGTCAAGTTCATGATGTGAAACCTTTTTTTTTTTCAACTCAACTTATTTTTTTTTTTTTATTACAAATTACTGGAGCAAAGTAGACCAATTTTGAAGATGTTTATTCTGGATTCAAATAACATAAAAATCCAAATTGTAGCTTTTCAAAGACCAAAACCATTTTAAAAAATATTTTTTAAATCAGAACTCCATCGCTAAAGAGCTCAAAAATAATGCTTTATTGAACGGAATGAGTATTGTATTAATGTATGATAAAGTGATAAAAACAAATAAAAATTTCATTAATTAAAAGTTTCTCAACTTGAGAGAAACTAGTGTGTATATAGTGTTTCCTTCTGATTTTAGTCAGGTGTATTTTAGCATCTGTTGCCATGGTGACGCACATGAAAAATCCGAGCGGACCGTGAAGTGTCCTCCGTGCTGCGTTCACTTACAGGACACGCTCATCTCACACTCCACTGGCCCGTCCGTCTTCTCGCTGGTTCTGGTCTCGTTCTGCTCCTCGCAGCTCCGGGCCCGGCCGAGGACGGGTTCGTCCCGCAACAATTCGCACGTGCAGCCGCGCCGGCGCAGTAGCTGGAGCTCGCGCTCGATCTCCGCGAGCCTGCGCTCGAGTCGCTGGATCTCTTTGTCCCTGTCGGCCACCATTCTCCGGTACTCGTGGACCTTGACGCCGCTGAGGCCGGACAGAACGTTCAGAACCGAGTCCACCGCCAGTCGGATCGCGTTTTCCACCACCCGCGCCTCGTCCTCGTCCAGGCTTTTGTTTAGGGTCACGTTCATGTTTACAGGCGGACCGTGGAGCCCAGGAACACGGATACTGCGTTACCACCGGCGCGCCCCTCTTAGATTCACACCAAAAACTAAAATCCAAACTTTAATTTAAGCTAAAACCTCCGGAAATCCTAATCGGGCCTGTTCGGGCTGCAGTCAACTGCGCTCGCGGACTTTTTCGTTGGTGTTTGTTTGATGGCGCTTCACGTGCGTTTGGGGTTTTGCTGCCCCCTCGTGGCGCAAAGTGTTTTTTCAGGAGAACAGAGTTTAATTTTTGTCACTTTGATGTTACACATTCAAACAAGAACGTCTCTTTCTTCAAATTCTAAGAAGTTTACTCGTAAATTCTAACATTTTTTAGCGTCTTTAAATATTAACTCTAATCAGTGAAATTATAATTACACTAAATCCAAGATTTAAACATGGAGAAGAAATTAATGCAGTTGTCTCTCAAAAATACAAAACTGATTGATATGGTTTATTTAAAACAATTTCAGCAATAAAAAAGAAAAAGACAAATAAATACTTTGATAAATCAATTTTTTTAAGATATGAATTCATGAACTGAATAAAGAATACATAAAATGACAGAAACTGCTGCCACTAATCATAAATAGATACAGAATATTTGCATTAATACACACAGCACACATACACACTCACACATAATAATTTTCAAATGAACTTTGGTCAATTGATAAGATGTGAAAATAAACAAACTTCTATAGTTTCTATTTTATTAATATGGATTCAATAAATTCTTGATCAATTTTCTCTTAAAGCAATCTTTAAAATTGTTTTTGTCCACAGAAGCAAATTTATGAAAATTTGACTAAAGAGAGGTGAGAGAAAAATGCTTAGTTTTTTTTTTTTTAGTAAAAAAAAAACCCCACATTCAGCTTACAGCATTCACACTAGCATTATTGCAGGTTAGGGTATATATCAAGTTTTTTTTTCAGTGAAAATTGCAGAAATAAATTATTTAAAATTTGGCAATGTGTAGCTTTCTGAAAAAAACATAAAAGTTTACGCTTAGGCTGTGATTGTTACATTTTTTCTGTTAGCCTACAAACTGACCCCAGCCCCCCTTCAGAGAAGAAAACAAATGTGGCCCTCATAAGAAAACGTTTTGGGACCCCTGACCTAAACTGTAAGATTTGTTGATTTCCATGGTTTCCCACGATATTTAGCTTAAGTCTACAACCACCACAGTTTGTTTGTTGACCCTTGACCTTGGGAAGAGGCCGCCATCTTTAAATAATAAAAAGAAAAAAAGCCCCTTTAGTGCCAGATACTAATGAAAACTCATCAAAAATGTTGCTTTGAAAAATTTTAGGTTTTGAACGGCGTGAGCGTTGCAAGTTTGCAACAGTTAAGTCGTTTTTACATCAATTTGTTACATGCAGCTCTAACAAGAGCGCTTGTGACTTTAATTTTTATTGTTTTTAATTGTTATTGTGATCTTTAATATTTGGTTTAGGGACATTTTCACTTTAAGGCCACCATGGTTTTATGACTTAGTAAATGCTTCTTCTGTGGAGAATTTGATTTGAAAAACAGCCAATTTGAGAATAAGATAAAAAAAAATAAAAAATCTTTTATTTTTCTTCCATATTCTAGATATCTTTGGTGGTCATTTTCCCCACTGGAGTTTTGCGGGCAAGCCTTTGGTGTATGATCTATGATCATCCAGCTAACGTCTCTGCAGTCACCTTTCAGTCTGACTGTGTGGGGTCGACCCGCTCAGAAGGAGAAACAGCAGGAATCTGAATTTACTTTAGATGTGGTGACAAAACGTCTTCACTTTGACAATTTTAAGGTCAAATATTTTAACTTCTTACAGACGAACTAAAAAGAGTGACTTCAGGTTTTTCTAATGAGAGAAACCTGAAGTTTCACTTCAAACAGGAAACGGCAGTTCACCTCAGAACCTGAAGGGATGCGGTTTCTACACACCAGTGAGAAACCTTTGCTGGAGGTTTTTTAAAAAAAGTGAAAAAAAAATGAAAAAAATATACAGTATATCTTACCTAATAAGCATGTATTTTTCTGTTTTAATCAAGGAACCAAACTAAGTTCTAGACGTTTATTACATTTGCCTTTTTAATTAGCAAGAACTTTAATATGACTGGAAATGAACAATTGTTTAAAATAAATAAAAATCAAACGTTTTTGTGTAGCACTTTTCCACTTGTGTCGCACAAAGTTTTTTACATCAAAAATATAATCAAATCTTAAAAACAACAAAGCAAGACATAGTACAAAAAATGTATAGAATACATCCAATGCAAATAGCCCCTCTACACACACACATGTTCACACTATGATAAAAATCCCCACAAATATAACAAAAATATTCAATTAATAAAATTTTACTATTTCATTTTAGTTTTCATTTAATTTCCTATATCTTGAAAACTTCGGAAACTTTTTTCCCCTTACTTCCTTAATTTAAACCAAATAATATTTTAATAAAAAATAAAAAAACTGCAGGAAAAACATTTTAAAAAGTTTAAATGAGAGAAAAACTTGGTGGATTATTTCAGCCTAATTCCTCAGTGGATTAAATTCAGATTCACACGATTCATTTTGACACAAATCCACTAAAAAAATTAATTCTTTTTTTTTTACTTTTCATTCAAAAGTTTTTGTATTTGTTTATAAAAAAATGTTTTATGGTTTAAACTGAACAAAGTTACAACTTTAGATTTCACTAAAACCAATTTTGTGTCACAAAAATTCTTAAAGTATATTAATCTGTGCTTTTGTTAAATTAATTCTGTAAAAGTTAAAGAAATGTATTTTTCGATGTCTGCTTTCAAGTTTAAACAATCTTCTTATCAGACAATAATGCTAAAACAATCTTATTTTCTGGTTCATATAATTATCTAACGTGTATTTTTTTTTTTAATTTAAGCCTATTTTCCATTATTTTTTATTAAACTGTGATCTGTATTCTTATGTTTCCACAGACTGCTGATAATATCTACTTCTAAAAATCAAAATCTTCCCCATAAATGAGCCGTTTTTCTTCGTACAGACCCACGCCATCATGTGCTTGTGTCTCCCGTCAGAATGATCTTCAGCAGAGATTTAATCTTCATCCGAGCAGACCTGAGTCAAGTTCATGATGTGAAACCTTTTTTTTTTTTTACTTAAACAGCACATTTATTTAATGAAAAGGTCAATTATTCAACTGTATCTATTTCTGTGTCTTTTTCTTGGAGCTCATCTGTCAAGAAGTCACTCAGGTGACATTTAGGGCTTTTTCTGTAATTTTAGGCGGCATTTCTGTGGCTCATGGGTTCATCTGTGCTTTGAGGTTGAGTCAGGTGACTTAACATCATCTTCCTCCCACATGCACCTCTGCTGTCACATTGAGGTTCCTAAAAGTGTGCCAACTGTGACCAAAAGGTGAAAGGTGGTGCTCCTGCAGATTGCTCTCCTTCAGAGTTGACCCTTTTACCCCGACGCTCCTCCTGCTGACACTCACCTCCACCTGCATCTTCCTGCAGATTCCCATCACCCACCTTATCTGATAACCAATTCGATTTTTGTGCCCCCCGCGCAAATGGGGGTAGCCACATCTGCAGGCATCCTGCGCGGGGACTGCACCTGTAGACACACAAACAGAAACCCGAGTGGGCGCAGGTGGAGGCTGCACGCTCACCGAGGGAGGGCTCTGGATTTACCTGGAAGCTTGTTTTTCTATAGTCACCCACATAGAGGAAAGTTCCTGCGGTGACGTTGCAGCTCCACTCTCTCCATCATCTCACCAGCTTCCTCGTTTGTGGAGGAATGACCTTCATCACTCTTCCTAAAGTCAAACTTGAATAAGGAAGAAACTGCAAAAACACGCCCTGCACGTCACATCCTCACCTGGCCTCACCTGGTGTCTACTGCTGGAACTGCAGGTTTCATAACCAGAAGTCTATATTTGGTGAACGAATTCATAAATTAATAAATACTGCTTGTGTAAATAATACAAAAATGCCACTTTAAAAAACATATGATTTAGAAACTTGTGAAGGAAATGAGATCCAGTCTGGAAGAAAATACTAAAATTCCAGGTCACAATTCCTCAAATGATCACAGTATTTGAGGAACATTAGTGACCACACTCTAATGTTTAAAAGTCAGATTAAATATCAAGACCCCTTTTTGAAGGCGGAAGAACACAGATGTTTTATACTTATAGTTTAAAATAAAGACAGAAAATGTGAAAGTAGAACTGTTTTGTGATTCAATTAAAACTTAAGCGGATTTTTTTTAGGGATTTATCAGGTTTTTAAATAAAACTGACTCACCATTTGGCAAAGCTAGGCAATCGCCTGGGATCCCCAACACCTTGGGGCCCCCAAGCTGAACACTTAATAAAAGTGTCTAAAATAAATTTTACGCTCATCGTTATTTAATTTTTTCATAAAGAGAAAAAAAACACTTAAAAGGGAATAGGACTGATCATGTGAAAGTGTTTCATCCTTCTGAGTGATTAACAAGTTAGCAAATTCAATCAATTTAAAGTTTTTTCAGAGTAAGAATAAAGTATAGAAAATTAATTTCTTTAACATTTAAGCATAATTTTGATTTTTAAATATTTATTAAAACATCTGGATTCTTGACATAAATGGAGGCCAAAGTGGAACAGTAATTGAGTAATTTGCCATTTCACCCTTGGTAAGGATTTAAAAAAGATTTTTTCATCCAATCGATCGATCGATCGATCAATCAATCAATCAATAATTTTATATAGCACTTTTCTTCAACTTGCAGTTGAGCACAAGGTTCTGAACAAAAAAAGCATATATGTATAACACACAAAAAGTTTTAAAATACATTATGTAAAAGAAACAATTATAAAACAGATGCAAAAATAGGAAAATAGTGAAGAAGCTGTGACTATAATTTGATGAGGCACTGCATAGATTAAAACATTAGTTAAAACAATAGAAATTCTAAGACGCATTAAGTAAAAACAGCAACAACCAAACCGCTACTGAACTGACGGAGTGATAGAGACAGATTTATAGTTTTCAATTGTATTTACAGAAGGTGGCAGGAATGACCGTAACAGTTGTGCACAAACAGTCATTTAGTGAAAAAGAAGAACACACAATGAAGAAGATCTGCTGTGTTTGGAAATGAATGGGATTCGAGGTTATGTAAGCAAAAGAAAAAAAAGAACAATGCATGCAGGAACAAAGAAAAAGCAAAAAGCTGAAATTTAACAAAAGCATTTATCAAAAATAAACCTTCGAAATCAACATTTAAGACCATAATTGTCAGTATGTGAGTGTGTTATGTGAGTTTTGCTTTCTCCTTTAGACTGACCCACATCAATTTAACTGTTTCTGAGTATTGTTGAAGGATAAAACAAACAGATGGGGTTGATTTTTATCATAAAAAACAAAAATGATGTCATATTTGGAATCACGTTTTTGCTAATCCTGTCTTTATGCATCACATAGAGATACACATTTCCATGTCTGTTGTCTGCAGTGTGTCACTCTTCCATGAATAAACATCATCAGTAAACAATTCTTAGAAATCCTGAGTTGACTCATTAGCTAAAAGAATTGCCAAATCCACATCTGTGAGGGAGTCTTTGCTATTATGATATAATTTCTGTTTTCAATTTTGCATAAACTTTCCCTGAACGCCTCATGTCTCTAACTGTGCATTCACAAACCATGTTTTGCAATCTTAGCACATCTTCATTAAAGCTGCTAAAATTTGTTGAGTCATCAATAATGTGGGAAGCAGCAACAGCAGAATCGACCTACTTTTATTGTGGCATCTGATGGGTCAGCTTATAACTTAAATAACTTGCAATTGAGAAAGAAATCCTAAAATACAGAAGATTATCAAGAACATTTAAAAAAAAAAGAAGGCATCAGAGCAAGAATTTTTATTCTGACTGAGTAACAGCTGTTTATTTCTCTATAGAAGTCTTTTGAATTTTAGTCTTGAAGCCACTTCCTGATTGGAACACCATGGGGTCGGGTTCACTCAGTCCAGTTCTCGTAGATAAGGGGTCTGCAACCATTTAGTTTAGTTTCTTACAGACCAGAACCCAACAACAGCCACAAATTCCCACTTCATCGTTAAAAAATGTACAATATTTATACTTCATTGGCAATTAAGCATTTATTTATAAACTCAATTTTTAAATATTACAATAATTAAATTGCAACAGTGTCTAACTTTAACTTCTTTTACTTTTGACAGAAGCACACACTAGTTCTTTTCAAAATAAAACCCACTCTGTGTAAAAAAGTCCTGCTGCAGCAGCTTTTCTTACATTAAAAATGCAAGGCAGGCAAGCACAGTATTTATCGTGTGCTTTTTTCTTTTAGTCTCAAAAATAAAATTGCATTAGAATCTATTTATTAAAAAAAAACTCAAAACATTTACAGTAGAATAACCTGAGCTTAGTATTAAAAACACCCAACTTTAAATAATTTTCAATCATTTTAAACCACATTTGTTCAAAACTTAAACTGATTCAGTGTAATTTACCAAAATAATAATAAAAATAACTTTTAGAGACTTTTGTTTGACTTAACAATAAATCAAAAATAAAAAATGAATGAACATTTTGACAGAGTCTCTGACAGTAAATTAAACTGTTTTTGTTAAATGCTTGACATGTTAAAAATTTAAACAGAAATGACTCAAACTTAACCAACTAACCTCCTATTTACTCAATCGTTAGAATTTTAAATTAAAGCTAAAGAGCTCCAATACGGGGATAAAAGAGCAACAGGTTGCAGACTCCTTTCATACCTTTATTCACTGCATTTGTAAGTGCAAAATATATTTAATCTGATCAAAGATTGGATTTGAACTGTGTACGTGGACTCTATAAGTGTCCGATCCGAACAGACGCTTAGGCTACATCCGTCACACTTTCGATTGTAAAATAAATCATATTGACATACGCAGAACTCTGTAAAATACGAAAAATTGTCATAAAAGAAGTAGTAGCAGGGTTCTATGATCTTCTGAGCATGCATTTATTTCATAATTTCAATATTCGCACATATTTTTTAAATACGTGCGGCCAGTGCTGAACTTTTTCCTATGTTTCATGGACCCAGAGGACGGGTTACAGTTAGGAAGAAAAATCCAAAAGTCTAGGTTAATATTTAAGACCATGAACAACATTTTATCCTTGAACGCGGCCCCTCTATGTAGCCCATTTGGTCTTTGTTTGCTTATTATTTTCACCCAAATCTCCTTTGTCATCTTTATTTGAGTAAGTTCTAGGCGAAGACTTTTATTTTGGTGGTTGCGCTACTTCCTGTTTGTTCGCGGCATTTCCTTCGTGGTAACGACCAACAAGAGGTAAGCTACAGGGTTTACTCTCATCAAAGAAGCGTTTACATGAAGTTTTAAACGTAGAAATATACTGCTAATTAGTTAAAACGTGGTTTTTGTTCTTGTTAGTCTTGTGAAGTGTGTTTTTGATTGTAAATGCAGCACTTGCAAACCTGCTAATGCTAGCAGCAGGACTCGTAGTTAGCATGCTGGTCTCACGTGACCATGGTGGTTTTTCTCGCCTTCTTTAGGCCAGCTGTATGTGTTTTCACAGGTATGTAGGCATTTGTTTCGATTAGAAATACTTTATTTTCTGTTATTTTATTTATATTTGCTATGAGTATATCAAAATGTGCAGTTTTTTTCAATGTTTTGT
>NC_050527.1:25796779-25853035 GCF_002922805.2 Oryzias melastigma | reverse complement strand
ACTAATCGACTATTAAATTAGTCGTCGACTATTTTAATAGTCGATTAGTCGTCGATTAGTCGACTAATCATGGCAGCCCTATTTTAATATATTTTTTATTTTGACTGGTGTCCTTGGCAGACATGAAATCCTGTCCACCTTCGTCCACATTAGTGCTGCCACAAGCGATTATTATAATACTCGACTTATCACTGATTATTTTTTCAATTAGTCGACTAAGCGGGTCATGCGCAAACTGGATCATTAACTTTAAACTAACTAAAAACTAGATTGCATTACCTGCGACAATGCTAGTGTGAATGCTGTAAGATGAATTTGGTCGCTGAAAATATTAGTGCTGATAGCCGAAGATTCGGAAATTGATTGGTAAAACTCTGAAGTTGATGGCTGAAATTGCTGAAGCTAATAGCTGAAAATGCTGAAGACTTTAGCCGGGTTAGACTATGGCAACCCCGAAAGGGAAGATGAATGATAGCCAGCTAAGATATTGGCTAAATGCCAAATTAGCCTAAAAAAGAAAACAAAAATCTAAATTAGCCAAAATAGGTAGCATGCAGCTGAAATATTAGATAAACTTAAAAATGGCCTAAAAAAACACAATAAATGGCGAAATGGTCCAAGCAGAATGCCATTATGACTTTCCACTTTACTACACTGACTCCATACAGTATAAACTAATCAACTGGATGGAGAACACGTCAATGTAAGGCTTGGGTCATTTGGACCCCATAAGATAGCACAAGGCTTAAGACAATGCAGATGATTTTAGCCGGTGCTGCCTTGTAGCAAGAGTGCAACCGGCTACACCTGCTTGCAGACACAGAGGTCTGGAGTTCGGTCGCATTTTATTATTTCTGTAATGAGGTCGAAAAAAATTTTTTTTTTTTCCTGCTGTCCACAAATCTATGGTTGAAATAAACAAAATCGATCAGTTTGACGGATTTTCAGAGATTCCTCTCATTGTGTTTTTTGTCTCTTGATTCAAAATGTCTACTTTACTGTGGCAAAGACAAAGCAATAGAACATTCTTCATTTTTTTTTATTTGTCTTAATGCAAATTGTATTCTTGTTAACAAAATAAACTATATAAACATGCAGAAATGAAACATTTAATAAAAATAGTGAGGCAGAAGTTGTGCTGTTTCCATGAAGCAATAAGCAGCAGGTGAGAAGAGAGTCAAGAGGGAAAAGATGTTTGTCTCCTGCAGTGCTCAGTCTGCTCTCTTCGGGTTTTGTTCTTTTTCTTGCAGGACATGAGACGAAATCTCTACTTTGGACACTAGAACTGGAACAACCCCCTCGGTTGTTCTGTTAAGGATGCAGTAACCCTGACCGTACTGCAGCGGTGGACATTCGCTGAAGGGGCTGCTGGGTAAACTGCAGTCTGGGCTTCTGCTCAGATCTTCGCAGTTGCAACCAGAGTCAGCGTGGCTGGTCTCCAGGAAGTTTTCGGATGGAGAAGATGCCAGCTCCCCTTCTGAGATGCCAAATTCCCATACGGGACACGGGAGCTTGGTGTACAGGCTGTCCCCGGGGTTAAGCACTGGAGCCGGAGCCCCGTGGAATCCAGGTAAGCCGACGTAGGAGACCTGACCCCCAGGGAAAACCACAGGGAGCGTGAGAGGAGTCATACAGGGGTCGGGGATCATCTCCTCAAGCTCCTTTGTTGTGGTTCTGGGCACAATAGTCACAGCGTCGGTCCTCAGGTCTTCTTCGGATTTATACGTCAGGATAAACTTCCCATTTTTTGAGAACCACTCCTGCAAAAGATGCAACAATTTGCCTGGTTGTAGATTTAAAGTTTTTCTAACACAGTTTTAAAAAAAATAATTGTTTCTTTTTCTGAAAGTATCTTTGTCCAAAACAAAATTTAAACCTGTTGTTGAGAAAAAGCTTCTTCAAGCTAAAGAAAAATTAATATTTGGCCAAATTCGAATTCTCCCCGTCCCTACATTTGGCCTTCCACATGGAGAGGGATTGAAAAATGTATATGTCCGAATTCCCTAACTAACTACTAAAAAACTATATAGTGTTGGACTATTTAGTGCTCGGGATTTTAAAAGCAATTCGGACACCACGCTCACTACTTATCTTTTGTTTTTTTTAAACGTCGGATGTGACGTCACCGATTTCAGTTTGAATAATTCCAAACATTTCACAATGTCTTGTTATGACTCCACTGTGTTCTAATGATGAAAATGTGGATGGCCTTTAAAAAAAAAAACATTTTAAAACGTTTTTTTTTTCTTTTTTGCAAAGATTTTTGGACCACAATGCATTGTGGTCTATATTTGCTAATTTAGTGAGCATCGATGCACGCTAGTTTTTTGCAAAAGTTGAGACATTTCCAGGGCACTTGATTTTGGACTTGTAGTTTCAAACAGCACTAGAAAATCGCTAACGCACTTAGTGCTGGGGGATATGGAAAAAAATTTATATAACTATTTAAAATAATTTTTTTCTTGATAAGATATATATCACGATATACGACTGCAGGTGCGTTTCCATAAACTTTGAAATTTCGCAAATTGGAATTTTGATAATAAATTCTCCTTATGGAAACACCACAACTTCCAAAAACTGGCATTTTTTGAAAAAAGGTTTTTGCGCTTAGAGGTGGTGGTATTTGGGGTTTATCGAAATACATATTTTTCGCAAAACTGTAATGGAAACACTTTTTTCGAAATAAATACACTTCTTGGTATGAAATGTCTCTCCGGAGGGCTGCACAGCAGGCACATCGAGAGGTCCCACAGCGTCACAGCTCATTATAAATTGCGTGTCATAAGGAATGGCGAAGTTTCTCTGTAAAATCACCAAGATTTCCTCACCACTTCATCTGTAGACACACTTTTGCAGCTTGGAGCCTGAAATCTCCTTTGAGATGAGCACGAGTGCCGTGACAGAGCTGTGACGTCACCCAAATGCTCCCTTTTAGTGAATCAGAGAAGAAAAATAAAATTGTTCTCATTCATCTCCGTGTTTTTAATGACTTATCGCGTGACTTGGTTTGTGCTTTATCGCAAAATTATGATTTAATGGAAACTGTGTCATTTCGTAACTGCGTTTTTTCTAAATTCCTAGAATTTCGATAAATTTTTGCGCAAATGTGTAATTGAAACACAGCTACTAAGGTATTTTTCAGCTATTCTCTAAAAACAGTTTGTTAAACATTTTTGGGGGTTCCACAGCAAAATGAATCCATTTTTTTCTGGCATGAATTTTCTGTTTTTGCATGATTTTATGTCTAGTGTGTGAATACAATAGGGAAAAATGACGAAATAAATGTAGATTCAGTTGTGGTGATTAAAGTGATACCAAATAAACAAGCAGGTAGTCTTTCAAATAGAAGATACAACAGAAAATTCAAATATAAACAATAACTGACTTTTAGGCCCTGGATTTCAAATGGTTAAAATGTATCTTTTATATGTACAATTTTGTGTATGATTTAATATTGTGATTATTTGTAGATTATTTGTGATTAATTTTTTTCCATACTTTAAACTTTATTCCAATAAAATTTCTTGGATGAAAGTAGGCTACCATGGGGGGCTGTGGCGCAGGGGTAGAGTGGTCGCACTCTGATTGGAAGATCGCAGGTCCGGTTTTTGCCTTGGCTATGTGCATTCTCGGGCAAGACACTGAAGCCCGACAGGTTTTAGGTCCGCGCCACTGAATGACTATACATTTACCATGGAACCTTTGATCCAATAACACTTCATTGGAAATGAAATACATTTAACTTTTGTTTTACACAGTAAATAAAAGTAGTTTTTTTTACTGTAAAGTTTTCATTGTTCGAGGCTTCGTGGAGAATGGTCAAAAGTGAGAAAAGTTGAAGTCACCTGCAGGTTTCCTTTGTCCTGCTGGAACAGAGGCTGGAAGAAGGTGACCGGGGACGGTGTGTAGGACAGAGTTTTTATCTTCATTCTACAGCACAGATCAGTAGCGTGAGATACACATCATCTCTGCTCAGAAATGAAGTCTCCGAAGGACTCACCTGGCGGTGGGACTGCAGCACACACACAGCAGGACCACAACAGAGAGACCCGCTGGGCCCAGAGTTTTCACCAGAATGATCAAAAGGCTGTCTGGTTCTGCGAAAGAGTCAGAAGTTTTCGACTGAGTCATAGTTCAGAGATCAGAGCAGTTTTGTGTAAGCAGATGGAGAACTATGACTCAGGTGGTTCAGGTGACTCGCAGGCTGACAAGATATTTACAATCCAAGGTTCTAAAGAACAATCTTTTTGCCTAAAGCTCAAGTAAAAGTGTTTGTAGTTACCTTTGCCGTTTGTCCAGCACTCAGATCGACTCCAGTCACTCCAAACAGCTTTATAACTGAAATCCCTCCGAACCGTGCGGCGGACTTTGACACAGTATTGAGCTCCTGGTTTCAGAGCTGATTTCTCAATCGTAAAATATGTTGTATGATCCTTGATGAATGCATTCTGGGAAGAGACAAAAGCAGTCAAGAAAAATCGTCTGTGTTCTTTTTGCCAAAAAACTTCACGTCTAAACTCACTCGGATCTCGTTGGATCTCTGAAGAGCCATTTCAAATTCCAGTTTGTCCTGTAAGTAGGGGCTTTTCACTAGGGGCTTTTCGAAATCAGTAACGTTGATGGTCTCTTCTGCATGCTCAACTGTAATGTTAGGCGGCGGCAGCTGAACTGTTCAGGAGCAAACATTTTATTTATTTCCTCAGATTGATGAGGTTCTTCTTTGTGCTGTTTATCAACAAAGCACATTTAATCGCACTTACTGTTTTTATGTGGAGAAAAATCTTTTACAATAAGTCTGCAGCTTGAATTCTTACAAAGGTAGATGCCAATTTTGTCGTCGTTACTGAAATAATCCCCCTCTGGAGCCACCTGAAAATTGACCCCAAATTTGTGACCCATGGCTCTGAGTGGAGGACTGGAGACTTCAGTACCATATCTAAAAAGGACACAGAAGGGAATTTAAGTCATTTACCTAAGAGTTAGTAAAAACTCCATCTCTTCTTATAGTACCTAGTAAAATACAGGTTGTAACTGCCAGGTTGGTCCAGCGCGTCAAACGTGCAGGTGATATTTTGGTAATAGTCGGTCACACATGTCTGACCTGAGAGGAACACTCAGTCAGTCACTTCTTAAATTTTAATAAACAAGTTTGTCACAGAAGAGGGCAATGTAAAGTACCGGCTGCTCAGTGAAATGTCAAAGGAAATTAAAGATAAGATGTGACATTACCAAAGTCAGATGATGTGACTTGTTATTCAAAGGTAAAGATTTCCCTGTTACTCCCACTCTACTGGAATATCTGAGCTAAAACTTCTGATTGTTTCCATACACTGTGATTAAAGAGTTTTTCTTGGCATACCTGCGAGGCAGACGATCCCTGCCTGGATGTGGAGGCACCAAAGCACAAAGAGGAGCCGCCCTCTCTCCATGTCTCCTGGCTGAAATGGAAAAAAGTCCCTTTTGAAGTCGTTCCTAAACACAAACCTTCACAGAATCCCATTTGGATTGTATCCAAAGAGGCTTTTCCAAAGATGTAGACGTGTGGTGGAGCTGGTGTCCCTCAGAGGATGAGAAAGAGCTGTTACCTGAGAGCTGCGGTGCTGCGTCTGCGTCCCACAATGAATGAGGTGCCACTGCTGAGGTTGACGTGTTATCATGTTCCATCGCAGGAAGTTATTCTTGACGCAACAGTTTTTCTAGTATGGTTTGATGTGTGCCATCTGCTTCATTTCTGACTCTGGAGTAAAAACCACTTTAATTCAGAATACATGTCATAAAGGTATAGATTTTTCTTTTGGTGGTCAACAACCACTTTTTCTTACTGAGTTTTTTTTTAATATACAAATTCTCCCTTAATTTGACAAAAAAAACCCCACAAACCTAATGTTTTCTTTACAGAAAGACTACGTCATTTCTTTAAAATGAACCATAATGCCATCTTTAACACAGTCTTGCTGGTTTTCTAGATCTTCATCACTCAGCTGAACTTGTTGCAACAAATGCTGCAACTAAAAAAAAAGACAAAATAGTCTAAACAGGAAATATGTAGCTTTTGTTTGCTTTAACAATAAGACATTTCAGATATTTATAATTTACTTCACATTTGACTTCTTTAAACTTTTGTGTCTTGGCTCGCAGAGCTACATCCATTTGAGAACAAATTGGGAATTTCATTTGCACATTTCAAAAAACATTTAGCTGCTTTTCTGCTGCTTTGCTTCAGATGAAAACGAAGTGCTTGACTTCCTGTTTGAAGCTTGTCTGAAAACTGAACAAGTGAGGCAACAATTTGGTTCCAAAACCTTTTTTTTTTGAATAATCAATATTTGTCCTTCTTAAAGCTGTCAGACCACAAAAAAAAATAATTAAACCTTTTCAAGTACAGTGCTTGTGTATGCGTATGTTACAATTTCAGTATGAACTAGCTTATAGAAAAAAACATGCGTTACACTTTATCAGATGAAGCAAGATTTTATTTTTACTTGGAGTTAGCAGATGTTTTTTTCAGATGACCCATAAACGGCAAATTTATGCCACATTTCTCATGCTACAGTGTCAGTACAGAACAATGCTGATTAGCCTCGTCTGATTCTTAAAGGTCAAGTTGCCAAAAGAAACATTTTTACAAAAGCAAAGAACAGCCCAAAACCCACCAGTAAGAAAAAAAAATATCTTCAGACAATAAGAATACCAGAATCACTGAAAGTAAAGTCTGTCATTTGAGTAAAAAAAAAAAAAAGTTTTTCAGGAAAAAACAAGAAATGCACAAACTGTTGTTTTGAGCAGAAAATCCTGTTTACAAACACTAAATGTGAACCAGATGCACCAAATGCTTTTCTAAAAAATAATCAGTTCATGAAAAGAAAATGATCTCAAACAGAACATCAAATATAGATCCAGAACAAAAGAGAACAGGCTCCAGGTCAGAACCCTGAGGGACACCCCTATTGTCTGTTTTCAGGTTTTCTCTTTCTCAAAAAGAGAAAAAAAATCACAAAGGACTGAGAAATTTGAGTTTTTCATGTTCTTTTAATCCAAAAGTGTAGATCTAAGGAAATCATAACCCATTTGACCTGTTGCCTTCTGGATGTTAAAGGTCAGGTACCGGACTCACAAACAGCTACTTTCCCTGGCCGCTACGGACTCTAAAACCCTCCAACTATTCCTCAGTAAATAAGAAGAGTACGACTTATCAGTTTTCAATTTTTACTTTTTTAAAATTTTGTTTTTTGATAACTATGGGTTTAATGTCGTTTAATTGACCTGTACATTGGTGCGACGTCCACCGACAAATTTAATCCCCTCAGGAAATACAAAAAAATTTTGCGCATTCTATTTTTTTATTTTTAGCAAAAGAAAAAAAAAACTTTCCAGTTGTACAGCAATGTTTTCCTTTCATGGTTTTATCTCCATCATCATGGCATCCCAGAATTAGTTCCATTTTATGTCATTTATTAATAAGCATTTGCTCTTCATAAATTTAATATTAAATTGTTTATTTGGCTCTGAGAAGCACAAGAAAGTAAAAAAAAAAATCAAGTGTATGCTATTCGATCCATGAAACCATTTTTTTCTACTCAATTAAAAGGATTTTAAGTTCAACAGATAGTAATCCATAAACTAAATTAAATTTACCTTTAAAAAACTAAGCAAAACCCTGAACTTCATTCCCATTTATACCTTCTAAATTAGCATCAGTCATTGAGTTTTTTCATCTTGAGATTAGACCTTGGATTAAAAACCATCTCTTGCACATGCAGAAGAACAGGAATGTATTTAAACCAAACACAAAAACATTTAAGTTTGGTCCTGCATTTGATGAAATACTAGTTTTATTTAAAGAAAAAAAAAGTAAATTGTTACAGAATAAATTTAGGTCATTCGTCTGTTAAAAATGTCATTTATGTAAATTAGACTTTTTCACACACTGTGGTCTGGATGGTGTACCACAAAACTGTTCACTTTTGAATATATCTACTGCCAAAATACAGATGATGCTCAACAGTTCTTGTCAGTTAAACAGACATATCTCTAATTTGTTCTTGTGAATGTGTGACTAGGCTCTTAAACTAAACATAGGCAATTTCAATTGTTTTTTTCTTCTGAACTCTGATCCGGCTGAGGTTCTTGTCTCCAGACTGATCTTCTCAGGAAATCTTTACATCTGTTTCAACTTCTAAATTCATCAGTTTATTGGCTTCCTTTTGTGTTTAATGTTAAACTCGGTAACATCCTGTTTCCTCTTTTGAGATAAAAGAAAAAAAAAAAAAATCAGTCATTCCACAAACAATTCAGGCAAGACACGCAGAATAATGCAAATATCTATGGTTGTGTTGGAAGAATCGGCCGCCGTGGTCACGGTCTGTGTCACACTCTGCAAACCAAACTGAAAAAACAGATGAGATAAGGTAGGTGCACTTCAGTCTCTGGGTGGGTGTTGTGCAGTCTTTGTATTGCTTTTCCAAAATGCTTCAGAGTTTCAGAGCAGTCTGATCTGCTGCCAGTGGCTTTAATCTATGTGATATTGGGCCCTGGCTGAGTCAGAACCACGCAGCACCAGAACAGGCTGCAGAAATTGAGGCTTCATGACACGCAAGTCAAACCTGCTTCAGATGATTGTTATCCTCAGATTATCTCAAAATGTAGTGTTTTTTTTTCTCAAAATGCTGACTTTGAAAACTGCAGAGTTTTATCTACATTCAGCTCGACAGAGGCTCCCTTTTCACAGCTGAGTCTCAGACGTCTACTAGCTTAAATCGTTGTTCTTAGTATATTTAATGCGTTCTTGTGGCATTTTTCTGATGATGGAAGATGTATTTAAAGAAAACTAAGATTAAAATTGCATTTGGGAGTTTTTCTTTATTCAGATCATTGTAAATCAGGAGCAGACCAAAAAAGGGCGTTTTTAAAAGCTTGTAGTTATTACTTAGAAGCTATAATTGCCGGGCCACAAGCTCCACTTTAAAGCAATTTGCGCTGCAAATTTGCTGCTCACCGCCTGCCTGAGCTTGATGCCACGGGAGGAGCTACCAGCTAATGTTTTTAGCATGATCTCTACATGGAGCGGTGTCTGTGGATATCTCACTTAGAATGTATGGAAGACACG
The DNA here is from genome assembly GCF_002922805.2 of Oryzias melastigma. NCBI lineage: Eukaryota > Metazoa > Chordata > Actinopteri > Beloniformes > Adrianichthyidae > Oryzias > Oryzias melastigma. The sequence goes on along the minus strand of NC_050527.1, from coordinate 25,843,926 downwards.
GATGATGTTGGGAGATTAGGTTCTACAAAAACATCGGCTACACATCTACATGTCTGGGTTCAACATTCTGAGTTTCCCGATAAGGATAGCTGGTTTATCCGTCTCTTTTCTTCTGAGAAGCGGTCAGCAGATCTCGACCGTATTGAGATCCAGAGAAATTCTTTTAGACGTGAGAAATGATCCAACTTGGCTCTCCATCCTTTCGTCTGTTGCCCGAGCAGCACAGCCATTAGCATCTGGCAAAATATCGATATTGCGATATTTATTTCTGTGATTGATTCTCGATTGGTTCTCAACAAATATTGATCTTTTATTTTCATTTGAAGAGGCTGTAAAATGTTATATTGCCATTATTTAATTTTTGTTCTGTTGTTTACAAGTTTGCAGTGTTTTTCAACCTTTTTTGAGCCAAGGTACACTTTTTCCTTGACAAAAATTCTGCGGCACACCAGCATCCAAATATGTAAAATAGTAGAAACTCTATTCTGTGTTGAGGTTCAGTCCCTCCATAATTTTGTGACAATTTTTTTGTAATAATTCAAGCAGAAAAGCTGGAAGTTGGGGCTGCCTTTCCAAAAATGTTGTGATCATTTTCAATAATAATTTTCAACTAACAACTAGGCAAGGCAAGTTGATTTGTATATCACATTTCATGTACAGAGACAATGCAAAGTGCTTTACATAAAACATTAAAAGAAACGATCAAAAGAAATAGTAAAAATGTGATAATTTAAATAAAATTAAAAGTAATTATTAGATTTTAAAGAAATTAAAAGATTTTAGATTAAAACAAGCATAGATCAACAGTGCGGATGTAAACTTTTGAATACAAATTAATCAAATGCAACTGAGAACAGGTGATTCTTTAACCTGGATTTAAATACTAGTTGAAAATTTGCTCAAATAGTTGTTTTCCCCTTTATTTATAACTTTACTAATATGCAATTTTATGTGACCTCACCTAAAAAACAGCAATACATTATTTCCAGATAGATTTTTTTATGTTTCTTTTAATGTTTGTGCTAGAGCAACTGTAATTTTTAAACAATTATATGATCACAACATGCTTGTTTTTCACACACAAAAAACACATTCTACTCATGTTTATGTTCAAGTGTAACAACACAAAAAGTGAAAATTTTGAAGTTTTATTATTTTTTTTATTTAGTCTTAATACAAAATGTAACACTAACAAAACATTTTTTATTTATTTTTGGGTGACTAATCGTTTCATTTAGTATGTATGTATTGCGTATCGCATCATATCATGAGGTATCCAGTGATTCCCAGCCCTATTAGCTTCCATGCTAATGTTAGCTGCTTCAGTCCCAGCTCGCAGCTGGAGTTGTAATCCAGTCAGAATGACATTTAATCATGAAGTGTTGTTCTATGTCATCCATCTGTGGGATCTCCTCAAGGAGTAGCATCAAGGTGTTAGCTTTGTCTCTACGTGCAAGAGTGGAGCTAACTTAGCTTGGAGGACTTAGATTGCTTTTCTGATATCAGAAATATCAGATGTGTCCTGGGTTTTCTTCGGGGTCATGGCCAGCTCTTTATATTGAAAAATTAGTACTTGTTTTGTAGTAATTCTGTGATAATTCGAGATTAAGTCGCTTTGAAGGCGATGACGATGAGGAGAGCTGCGTAGCCACGTCCGCTCGAGGACCGGAATCGGTACCACATCCACTTGCAGACAAATAGATCCATGATCGTCTTTATTTTCCTTGCCCGAGCTGGAATTTGGATCTGAACTGTACAGCTGGATAGCTCTAATATTGCTTGCCGTTTTTGTTACACAACTAATGTTAGGTTGAGTGTGAGGGGCTGTAAGCTAGTTGGGAAGAGTCTGAGCACAGAAAGGAAGGTAGACTCACTCCATGGCAACAGACCCGCCCACTACTTAGAGGTGAATTTCTGATAAACCTCAGCAGAAAATATGTCTTAAAATTATAGGTTTTTTAAAATGTTTGCTAAAAACTGCATCATCACAATTTAAATACCACAGGGAACGCTTTGAAAATAGATCAAAAGATGACTGGAGTGTGTCTCTCTGACATTCAGCTTTGCTTGAGAGCAAACAGGGTCTGGAGCTGGAATGTCAGGTCTTTGGTCCCTGATTAAGCAGAGGGTTGATCCCCCAAAAGTGCATTAAATAACATTTTCAATAGTAGCAGCAAAAATTAAATTTAAATACAAGTCATTGGGAATATTCTGAAGAAAAAAAAAGAAAACGAAACAGAACAGCTTGTCTTTCCTCCACGTCCTGTTGATTGTTTTTTAGGCTGGAGATAAGGCTATTCTTCTTTGTGCTAAAAGATAACATTCTGCAGACGTGTGGTTGAAGTGGTTACAGACAAAATGCAGGTGCAGGGACACAGCATCAGATCTGCATGCTGGTGCGTCAGTACAATTGGCTCATGACCACGAGTTTATGAACCTGCACAGGGAGGACAAAAAAGAAAAAAAAACTGCACAGTAGTGAAAAAAGAAGATGAAACCCTTGGTTTTAGAATAATATGAGAACAAGGTAAATATTATTAAAGGAAGGAATCTAACCTGACCAGGCACAGTTCTTCAAGCAAATATTTCAGCATTAATGATGACTGCTGCACTTAAGATCAAACTCTTCTCAGATTCATCTGATTAAAGGATTTTTATCTAGTGTACATTTTTGCAAAGCAGGAGTTCTCCTTTTACGTTTTTCTGGTTCACAAACATTTAAGCTCATCAGTGATGTTAGCTGCAGCCAGCAAGCTGCTGACCAATGGATTTCTAACCCTGTAGAAAAAAGCCTTTTAAAAAAAAAGTTCTTTATGAAGATCTAATGTTAGAATTAAAAAAAAGATAATAATTAAAAAAAGGTTGAAACTATTTAAAGGTATACAAATTCACAGTATTTAGTTTAATTGTAAACTTTTGTGGGTTTAGTTTTACAAGTTGATGGACTTTTATTTTGAAAAGATACACCTTTTCCTGCTGACATAGTCAATGTGACTGGCAACAGCCAATCGGGTTTGTTGCTGAGAGAGAAGACGAGAAATGAAACAATCAAATTTGATACCTTTTCATTTTTTGTTTTATTTTTACTTGGTGGTGAAATTTAGTTTTTTTTTTATTTTTTCTTTTTTTCCACTTGTCTGGCCTGGTAAACAATTTTTCTTTTACCAAACGGGACTTGGCCATTAAGATTGGGCTGAAAAAATTGACTCCTCAATCCGGGATCCATGCAGGACAAAACAAGATGGCGAGCCAACCCTTAACCTTTTGATGTTATCCTAGCAAAGGACCAAGCGCCCTCTGCTGGGCATTTGACAACCCTTTTCTACTTTGGGACTGGTAGAAACTTTCCTCATTTCCCTGCAAACCGCTGAGCATTCCTGAACAATACTTGACGATCGAACTCGAACTCATGAACATTCCTGAACAGCACTTTTACGTGGTCACTTTCCTTTTATTTGCTGTCAATATCTGCATTTGGACTTGAAATGATTAAGTTACAAACTGGTAAACATAAAGCCCTTTATTTAAGACAGAGTTCTTCAATAATGACAAAACTGCTAAATTGTAATTTTATATAGTTTATAAAAATTAATAAAATGTACAGTTTGAAAAAGATCAAATTTATAACAACAAGTGAAATGGGTGGACCCTAAGTCTCCCTGATCCACCCCATTCTGAAGCATCCACTTGAAGACAAGTAGATCCATGAACATCTTTGTTTTCCTCGCCTGAGCTGGAATCTGGATCAAAACTGGTCGGTTGGATAGAAACGATATTACTCCCCGTCTTTGTTGCACGCTAATGTTAGCTTGGTGGTGTGAGGGGCTGTAAGCTAACGGGAGTGCGAGAAGACAAAGATTTACTAAGTAACAAAAGTTACTTCACACCAATAGCTAGAACTCAGAGGTGAATTTCTAATGAACTCCTGCCGCTCTACAGAAACTGTCTCAGAAAATGACAAGTTTTTAGATTTGACCTAAAACAGCAGAATCCTAATGAAAAGACCACTTTAAAATAAAACATTTTGAAAGCAGATCAAATATAGTTGGAGTAGGACTTCAAAATGCTTTACAGAGCTGAAACTTCAACTATATATATATATATATATATATATATATATATATATATAAAACTTTTAAACATTTTGTAAAAAGTACATAGCTATTCATTTATTTTTTTTTATTTGTCACTGCTCTTTATAATGTTTTGCATTGATGAATTTGTTTATGTGATCTAACCTTCAGGGTCACTGTAGTTAACCCCAAAACACCAATAATATCGCAGTGAATAAATGTTTTTGTGGCTTGCCATAAATCTTCCACCGTTCACAATATCACAGTGAATCAGCTGATTCTGATGCAGAAAAAAATGCTTCTTTTTTACTTGCCTTGTTCGGATATACATAATATTACCAACGCAGAGCGCTCATAATGAGAGCACTACGGCACAAAGATGCTTTTCTCCTCGGCAGGATCCAACGATAAACATGGATTATACAAACAGTTTAACCCTTCCGTTCTCCTTGGCTTGTTTAAATTAAATATGGGGTCATCTTGACCCCACAAGACAGTGCGCTGAACTTTTTTTATCATTGATTTTTGAGATTCACTAATGTCCATGGCAGACATAAAATCCTGTCCACCTTTGTCCACATTTGTCATGGAAGGAATCACACATCAATACGTGGTTGGAGTCATCTGGACCCCAAAGAGAGCGGAAGGGTTAAAACTATACAGAGCTGTTATCAGCATGAGACTCGTTTCCTCCACATCAGAATCCGCTGGAATTACACTTATCGCGGGAACGGTAGATGAAAGAATGTGGCTTAAACAATGGAGCTAAAGTTCCGCTGTTGAAGGGTTTTAACAGACTGTTTTTATTTGCTTCACGTACCGCCAGCATCAGGCCCCCGTGCACAGGGTGCGTGTGTGCGCACGGACCATAACTAAACGACTCTAAAAGTGTCCGCTTGGTTGTTCACTGACGCGGCTAGTGTAGAAGCTCCTTCAGATGTACATTCTAGTAAAATAATAATAATTCTTATTGGAGGTTGTTACAGCTGCACACACACACACAGGAAGGAGACTTTTGGAGTTTCAGAGCTTATGTGTGTTTTGTTCTCATCACAGAAGACTGGGTGCACCAGTGTGACCAAGAATGTTTTTTAGGCGCACCAATGAAAAGTCTAGTCCCAAATGCGACCAAATTGGTTCCACTCTAGAACCCTGGCTGGATACCTCCGGTATTTGTTGATACTTTTGTTGCACCGCTAATGTGAGGTTGGGTGGAACTGTAAGCCAGCTGAAGAGCTCATTAACAAAAAGATGACGGGAACGGGGCGGGCTTACTCCATGCCAACGGTCGTTTAAATATTCATAGACAAATTTCTGATGAACTTGCAGAAACCAAGTCCTAGAAAATGACACAGGTTTTTGGATTTTTGCTAAAAACTTTACTATAATTTTTAGACCACTGGGAACGCTTTCAAAACAGATCAGAAGATGATCAGAGTGTCTTTGCAAAGGTCTTGCAGTTTGAAGGTCTTTTAGTCCACGGTTTTTCCGCAAAATTTTATTTGGGTTAAAAGGATTGTTATCCGTAAAATATAATCTTTAATTTGCTTTAGAATCATTTCTCTTAGAATGGGTTTTAAACGTACTTATCTTTTTTTTTTTTTTTTTAATAAAATCAGCTGTATTGGTCAAAGCCCAGTGCATTTAACCTGCTTGTAAAAATATAAAATGACGTATCGCAAAAACAATCAGGCAGTAGGAGTAACAGCAATATCGATTACAGATGTAAAAATAAATGCGTATCAAAAATTGAGCATCTGCAGTATTGTTTGAAAACCACATATATCAACAAGATTATGTTGGTTAAAAGGTATAAAATCAATCAAGAACTTGATAATTTTTCGCAAACTGCAATTTTTTTTTCAGTCTTTTTCTACCGTATTTGTCTTTTTATGTACATGCGACGCAAACGAAAAGACGTCCAATCATAAGCTTGCTTGTTCCAAGTCAATACCTGAATAAATTTCTCTCAAATGCCATGCATTATTATTTATACCTTTAAATGCCATTTTAGCATTTTTTATAAAAAATCAGACTGTATTGTATCACCAAATAGTTAGTTGAATCCTTAATGCATCGATTTGTGGACCATGTATGGAGATGTGTATCATATTGTGTGAAGAGGGAAAGATGCACACCCCTGGAATATTTACAATATATTCCCAACTAAGGCATGTTTTATAACTTATCTCTCTATTTAGTTTTCGAAATAAAATGAGTGCTGGAATTTACCCTGTCAACTTCTTCTTCTTTTCCTTTTGGCTTTTCCCTTCAGGGGTCGCCACAGCGAATCAGTTTCGCTGTCAACTCATTTCTTAAAACTTTTATAAAACTTTTATAATTGCCGTGACCAGGATCTCCATAATTGTAAAACTAAAATCTTTCTTTGGTGCACGTGACATGTAAACGTTTAAGGGGAGGAGCTACATGGGAGACTGGCCCCTCCCCCAGCAAAAAGCTTTTCCCCCCAATTTACAAGTCAAAATATGTAGCTGTCTCAAAATGTTTTTATTTTGTACACTTGCTTATCATTTAATCTTGTGTCTTGCTGCTGACTCCTTGTTGTCAACTAAAAAAATTATTGTGCATGCGCTGTTCATGCATTGGATCATATTGAGCCAAGTAGGGCAGCATTGGCAATTCAAGAAAGAAAGCAGAGAACACGCTGGAAGAGGATGGAATGTAGTACGGTGCAAAGACTGAAAATGGACTAGCAACTCTTTAGAATGTGACCAGAGGGCACACGGTAATATTCTATTTTATATTATTGTGAATTTGTAAATCTTTAGGAAAATGTGTATAAGTGTGATTTGTTTTTCTTTCTTTAGTTTTTTACAGTGATTCCTTGGTTACATGAAAATAAACTAGCAAAAGATCAGCAATTGGAGTGTGGCTTTTTTCTGATAAGATCAATGAACTTAAGGAGCAGAGTATCACGATTGATAAAGATTTAGAAATCATCAATAAAAGTTTCATTTTTTATTTAAAAAATAACAAAAGCAATATTGTTTTCATTAAATCTTAAGCCCCTCAAATGATTTGCTCCGCCTCTATATTGTGTGTGTCGCACCAGCCTTCACTTCTCATTTGCCACTCTTTCAGTCTTCTGCCCCCTCCCACCCCCTCATTCAAAACTATCTGCCACTGCTTTGTTTTTAGAAAGAGTTCTGGTAAAAGTATTATCTGAAATCTTTGTGACCTTTTGGGCTGAGAGGTCTTTGACTGCACTGCTCGTGGAATTTAAAAAAGCATGTAATGCAATAAGTGAACAGATGATGCAGAGTTTCAGCTTATCCAGGAAATGTTCTTTATGTGTCCGTGTTCTGTAAAGTTCAACTTACTTTCTATTCTTATAGTTCTCAGTAAAAATTTGCTTGAGAGTTGCTTGTGTTTGAAAGTGAGTACTCAAACCAGCTCATATCATGCCTGATAAATGTTTGTTCTCATACTTTTGCTGCTCTGTTTGGTTCTCTGACATGATGAACTGAACCTGGCTGAGACTGGCTGGTGTCGGTGCTCCAGAATAGCTAGCAGGTAGAGTCCAGCTAACCGGTCTGATGTTGACGTCAGACGTGCCGGAGTGCAACTTTCCAAAGCTTTGATGTCAGTTTTCTTAAGCCCTGTCCAAGTGCAACGCTCATCACCAGGGACTCCACTCACCCATTTCATGGACATTTCTCCCTCCTACCTTCAGTCAGAAATACTGCAGCCTTCCATGTAGAACAGTGAGGCTATGTGATAGTTGCCATTTCATGTTTTTAAAGGGAGGCTCAAGACCGACCTTTTTAATCTGGCTTTTAGCTGATTTGATATTTTGTTTTATCCTCTATTTTTACTTAATCAATATTTATTTATTTTTACTTAATTATGTCTGTCTATTTTATTATATATATATATATATATATATATATATATATATATATATATAAATTACTTGTCTTGTTATTTATATCTGTTTTTTATTTATTAACTTTAATCTATTTTACTCCATTTACATTTTTAACTCCAGTGTTTTCCTCTGAGGGATCCTCCACATCAGTGATTGACCTTTCTCAGTTAACAGGGTCGCTGCAGTGGGATCTCCCGGGTCTCGCTCTTTGCTCTAATCTCGGAGGGTCCTGTAGTAGCGTACTCTGTGAACGGACCAATGGGTCTGTTTTTGCCTTGCACCTGCTATTCATTAAAATCCCCTTGTACAATATTGAATTTAATGTTTTTACTTTTATTGATTTTGCCTCCCCACCTTGTTTTGAGCTGCCTATGACCTCCATCCATCCTTCCTTTCCATCTTCTTCCACTCATCTGGGACTGGGTTATGGGGCAGCAGTCTAAGCAAAGATACCCAGATTTCCCTCTCCCCGGTTGCTTCCTCCAGCTCCTCTGGGGGGACCCCGAGGCGTTCTCAGGCCAGCCGAGAGACGTAGTCTCTCCAGCATGTCCTGAGTCTTCCCTGAGGTCCCTTCACGGGTGGGAAATGCCCAGAACACCTCCCCAGGGAGGTGTCCAGGAGGCATCTGGACCAGATCCCCAGCCTCCTCAACTGGCTCCTCTTGATGTGTAGGAGCAGCATCTCTACTCGGAGCTCTCTCAGGGTGACCAAGCTTCTCACCCTATCTTTAAGGAGCGCCCAGCATCCCTACGGAGGAAGCTCATTTCAGCTGCTTGTAGTCAGAGCTCACGACTATAGGTGAGTACTGGAACGAAGATTGACCGGTAAATTGAGAGCTTTGCTTTCTGATTCAGGTCTCTCTTCACCGCAACGGACCGCTGTTATGCTGTCTTATGCTCCGATATTCTCTCACTTGTAAACAAGACCCCCAAGATATTTTAACTTGAAAATTGAAATTATTTGTTTTTAATCATCATTTATACCTTTATTTAGAACAGGAGATCAGAATGAGCAAAACTGAAAAAAAAAACACGATTCAGATAAAAAGAAATTTTGTTTTAAAGTTTTTTTTGGTCAATCTTCTGGTTCAGCAGTAAAACAACGTAAAAAGCATAAAAATCACTGCTGTTTTGGATCATTTTTCTATCAGTTTTTTTCTATCAGTTTCTATCAGTTTTCTATCCTCAAAGTTCGTCAATATTTGACGTTCTAAGAATTACATATTGATGAAGAACCCGTATAAAAAAGCTTTTTTTTCGCAGCAGAATCAGCTGATTCACGTTGATTACATCCACCTGTTTCTTCAGAATAAGCTGGAGTTTCGTTAATTACGTCAAATGTTGAAGAGTTATCATAACCAAAAGAGTGTAAACACTGGAGCTAAAGCTCCGATGTTAAAGTTAATTCATTTTTCAGAAGTTATGTCAGTGAGCGGAACTTCAGTCTCAGTTTTTGAACGGAAAAAAGCTCTCGCTAGTTTTACTTTGAAAACCTGAAGCTTCACCATCACGAAGATGTGTTTACTTTCGTTTGCAGTACCGCGGCTCTTTCGGCTTTGTTTTAGTTCATAAACTTAAAATCCTACATTGATCTGCATTTCAGAGCAAAAATTCATCGTCCCCAGATGATGATATGATCACATTTTACTACAATTTACTACATTTATAAAGATCGCAAATCAGCGATCGTGGACATTGGGAATATCCGTACTCGAATTTTTGGGAGCAAATCCCGAATACCAGAGCACCCGGATACTCGTTACAGCCCTAACCAGGAACTAAACTCCTACTCCGGTCATACATTCGTTGCCCCATTGCTTTTTTTTTATGGAAGGATGCGCAATTTATCTTGGTGGTTTATTTTTCATGCCGTACACAAATAACAGTAGTAAAGAAATGTTAATCTGCCCATCTTCAGATGTCTGCAGCAAAACTGAAAAAGAAAAAAGAAAGAGAGAAAATGAATTGAGCCTATAAGAATGATGGAGGTGTAGGGACTTAAGAATGAATGATGGTGCTTTATGAAGGTTTTTCATATTTTTCTTTTGGTTAGAGTGCGGTTTCCCTTTCAAGCTTTTGTTCACTACAATTTAATCCTCATGCTCTCTTATGGGGTTTAGATGGTATTTAGTGTCATAAGGGTTAAAAAATGCTGGCTGATCGATTGGCCTTCAGACATAACAAATGTTGTGTAAGCTATAAATGTTAACAATTGTTGTCTATGCTGCATACATACTACATATAAACACTGTTTTAAGGCGGCTAACCTTTTATACTTGAAGGATTTTATGTCTGCCACAAGATGCCAGTGAAGATTAAAAAAAAAATCCTTGAAAAAAAATGTCAGCGTGCTGTCTTGTGGGGTCCAGATGACCCCACTTTTAATGTAAACATGCAGAGGGTAGCACAAGGGCTACACTGTCAATGAATTTAAATGTGACCCACAAAGCCTGGATATCTTTAACGTCCCACTGCGATCATCTTTTGATCTGTTTTTAAAGTGTTCCCACTGTTTTTTTAAATCAGAATTATGCAATATTTTTAAAAATCTTGTCGTGATGATCAGAAATTTGCCTCCGACTGATGCATGCTGGGGTGGAGCAACCGCCATCACCCATCTGTGTACATTCTCTTCTGGTAGTTTACAGCCCCTCACACCGCCAACCTAACATTAGCGGTGCAATTAAAATTGCGAGCAATATCGGAGCTATCCAGCTGGTCACTTTAGAGCCAGATGAATCAGAATGAATCAGAGTAGGAGCATGTGGCCTGCCCACTGGATATTCTGCATCACAAACATGTCTTTTTAAACAAATTTTTTTGCTCCTGATTCACAATGATTCTAAAAAAGAAATGCAATTTTAAGCATTGATTTCTTCTTAAATGTCCTCAATCATCAGAAAAATACTGTTAAAAAGACCAAAAACATGATTTTCATTGTTGTGGGTCTTTAAGTAACTGAGTAAATTTTTCTTTCAAGAACTTTAACAGTCATCAAATTGGAAACTGAAGAGTTGATGAGAAGAATAAGTTTCTGCGGTCTACAGTGTGAGAAACCTGAGAATGAACACTGCAAAAAGGTCTGGGGCAGACTTCCCCTGCAATGCAAAGCTGATAAAAGCCAAACAGGAAACATCATGACGTCACAGCAAAAGTGCTTTCAAAGCCTGATGACTTCTAAGATTCTCACGTGCTGCCTAAGCCTTTTTTTTAATAAATAGAGACATGAATGGAGACATTGCAGCTGTTCTTGGGTATCACCCACATTTTTGGAGGCTTGAATTTACATCTACATGTAAAACCATTAAATTAAACGGAAAAAAAGGTGCAGTCAGACTTTGTACAAAGTGGCGTAATATTCCGTTGTGAAAATATTAGTCGTATTTACACTTTAATACACATACACAATTGCAATTGCTGCATTGATTACTGTTCACACATGGTGCTCTCCTCCTGAATTGTGCTGCAGATCATCCACTGTTTGACATAGTTCGAGTTACTGTGCTCAAGAAATGGGTCCATGTGCTGTGTTTGGGTTGAGTCTGTGCCTCCAGGGCTGCTGCACTCTCCAAAACCACTGTCAATTGTGTCCAAGTCCACCTGAGGGTAGCCGTCCTCCGACTGCCCTCCGGATGCAAACGAGTTGAGAGACACCCTCTCGGGCTCCAGGAACTCTTCCTCTGGCTCAAAGTTCTCCTGTCGTAGCTCAATAATGATTTGATTTTCATGTTGTGGAGATCTCTCATTGTGTCTGTCCATCATGGACAGCAGGGATTCCTGGGAATTGTATCCAGCACGGTCTATGTTGGGACTGTCAAACGAACCGAAGCTTTCTCCATCTTGGTAGCTTGTGAGTGAGCTGCGGGACGTGACCTCGTCCTCATACTCCTCTCCAGAGAGCGTGACGGTGTGGATGGAGATGTGTCCGGTGGAGTGGCCGGTGCCCTGTGAGCTGCCGCTCTCTGGGAAAAAAAGCAGGGGGTTGGAAGGCTGCGCGGATCGCAGGAAATCTTTCAGCTCACTTTCCTCCCTGGAGCCGTGCTTCTCGTTGTTCCACTTAAGGATTTCGTATGTCTTTGTGCTCGCCTTCAGACCACCAGTACTGGTCTTGAAGTAGTCATGCTCCTGAAACACAGGCTTCACCCACTCCTGCAACGAGACAAGAGAATGATGTTAAAGCTGAGTTCTAGTTAACAAGTGCTTGACTTTTGCCAGTACTTTACTGGGATTGCTTAGACTCAGTCTGGATCTTCAACGTTTTAGTTAATGACTCAAAAACGTCTGATCTGCTGATGTTTGTCTGGAGGAGCATGACAGTAGGGCCAACCCAAACTCACAAGCTATCCAAGCTTACTAAAATCGTTGGTAGCACTATAGATGAGGTGCTGCAAAACACTCAGTATAATGTTGACAAAGCAACATTGTAATCAGTTTATTTATATGGCTTTTGTGGACAATGGTCTCACTTTAGATGTTAATGAATCTTACTAAGTATGTTAATAGACCTTATTTTGTCTTATTATGCTTATAAATGTTTTATAAACATCCTACATTTATAAAGTGTTACCAGATAGTTTACCAGTCAATTTAATTACTCTTGAACTTTGGTTCTGATCCATCTTTCCATGGCGGTAAAAGTGGATTAATGTTGTCAGAGGTTTTTTTGTTATTTCTGGTCTTCACATGTGAAATTTACAGTAATTCTGGTAAAAAAAAATGCATGTATGTCTTTTCTATGGGAGGAAATGAGAAGTATCTCACCGCAGTAAAGTTGTCAATAAATAATTAACGCTTGAACACTGGATCTACATTGTTTATGTTCTTTGATTTACTGGAGAAAAAGAGGAAAGGGGCACCATGTGTCGCTTTTCTTCTTCAGAATCTGCTTTAATTACGTTGATCGTGTTAATGGTCAAAAAGTTACAGAATGTTAAAGATTTTGTGTTTAAGGATCACCGGTGATGCTTCAGGTATTTAGTGTCATTATAAGGGTTAAAAAATGCTGGCTGATCGATTGGCCTTCAGACATAACAAATGTTGTGTAAGCTATAAATGTTAACAATTGTTGTCTATGCTGCATACATACTACATATAAACACTGTTTTAAGGCGGCTAACCTTTTTATACTTCAATATACTCAGAAGCTCAGAAAAGCGACAGAAACCCAATTCAGGAAGTTGAGGTGGGATTTTCAGGTGTTGCAGCTCTCATACTTTATTTTTAATGAAATACTGCTTTAAAATAGATCACATACCTTCACTTTTGAATGTTATAGGGCTCCTGCTCCAAAACATAAACTTAGTTTATTTATAACTTTGGCTAAAATCCACTGTAAAGATGAAATAAACAGAATGTTTTTTTTTTTCGTTTTTTTTTTTACTTTGGTTCGTCTTTCTGCACGCGAATCTTCCAACTGCATTTGAAATGACTCTCGCCCTAAACCAGAGGGACTTTTGCAGTCACCTTAAACCTTACTGCCTCGAGATGATGTCCAGATAAAGGCGCCTAAGCTACCACATCCTGACAGTTACAGCAGAACAGTATCACGAAATCTAGAAACATGAACGTGAGAAATGACACCAGCAGAGGAAACTTGTCAATGAAAAAGTCTGTCCTGCTGTCTGGCATGAAGTATATCACTCCTTTATGTTCCACTGCTTCACATCTCTTCTAAATGATGAAATAAAATAATTAATGCAACATAATTTAAAGCATTTCTTCATTTCAAAAGGATTTATAATGTCAGACCAGTGGACAAATTAATGTCACTGGCAGAGACATGGTTTAAATGTTTTTTTTTTTAATGGTTTCATGGTTTAAATTAAAAGTTTAGTCGCACAGAAAAATAATATATATAAATGTAAAAGGGACATCCAAATGTCCAGATTAAAAATAAAAAAATAAAAACTAACCTTTGACCTTAAGTGTAATGAGGCACCTGTCATTGCAGTGGCGTATCAGTTTTGAATGTTTGCTGCCCTCTGGTGGCAAAGACATGTAAATGCATGGGGTTTAATTGAAGCCCAAATGCCTCATATAGTATTGATATAATTCTTTAATAAAAGAAATAATGACCTTTTGGCAACTAATGGCTTTTAATGCTCTACAATGGTCTACTAAAATGTTTTTTTGCTTTTTCTAAATTTAGCGTTTTGAGGTTAAGTAAACCTTCACCTCTATGGATCAAAAAAAAGTTTGCATATGTATTGAAAAGTTAAAATTAGCACACCTGAGAATGAAACTAAAAACAAAGATTAATTTGCATGAGGGGAAAAAGAATAAAAGCTAATGGAAGTTTAGAGATAATCGCACAGAAGCAGACTGATGAATGTCAGACATGGGGGGTATTTCCACTGGGGTGGAACACGTCTGAGTGTCATACACAAATAGCTACCCACAGTGTGTGAAGTGGGAGGTTCCTAAAGCCCCTGCAGAGTGACTCATTCACATTGGTGAGTCCCTGCCGGGTGCGGAAGAGGGGAAGTCCCACAAGCGGGGTCCAGATGTGCTGAAAGTCCCCCTTTAGAGCGGCCCCTGCTGGGCCGCTTTGGAACCTACACATCAACCCTTTTCCTTTACCTTGAAGTTCCCTTTGTGCTTCTGATGAAGAGGCTTAAAGAATTCGTCTGGGCTCGGGACAAACGAAATCCTCTTGAGTTTCTTATGCCAACACCTAAAAGAACAAACAAAAAAGATGAACGCGGTTAGATGTGGCGAACATTAAACTGTTAAGTTGAGCAGAGGCAACCTTTAAGATCATAACCACTAATGATGATAGAATGAGTCAACGTCAGTTCTCTGCATATGACAATTAAAAAATCCCACAGTTAACCTTTCAGAACAAAATGAATAATGAAGTCATTTAAAAATGCATTTAACCTGTTTTCTAGTGAACTCTCAGACAGGTGTGGATCAGAACTCTACCTGTTCTCTTTATAATGGATGAAAGCAAAAGTTGTTTATTTCAGCTGCTATTAGTTTTGGAGTCGCTTTGGTGCATTTCTCAGAACAGAATTAAACTTTGTACAACAGTTAGTGCAACTGCTACAATGCTTAGTCGTTTGGGCGCAACCTAGTGGCAGTTTCATGGTCTCTAGATCCAGTACCATACGCACAAAGCAACCGAGTACAAATCTCTGCAAAATGATCACTTTTCACTTGCTTTTGATCCCATGTTTTTAATATAACTGTCATAATCTTCATTTAATTATTTGCACTAGGACTGGGCGATACTGAGCATTTGGGTATTGATCTGATACCGGTCAATATCACTGATACTGATACCAATACCGATAGTTTTTCTAAATGTGGTGGATGTGACATGAACCTCAGAATCTTGATTGTTTTTAATTGCCGTCAATGGTTTTCCATAAGTTTCCCTTTTTTAATTACTTGATAAACATTAAAACAGAAATAGGTCAATATTTTCAATCGGGTGGAAAATAGTTAATTAAAACAAAAACTTCTTGAAATAAAATAAAAAGTGAAGAATTGAATACAAAACAGTCAACAAACCAAACAGAAGCAAGTAACTATAAAAATAAATAAAAATGTTCAGCAATTAAAAAAAAGACAACGGGTAGAAATATGAATAATTTGAAACTTCTTAGCCTTATAAATAGAACAATAAAAATAAGTGAAAAGTAACGTGTCAAAAAACAACTTTTGAATAGAGTGGAAATACTGTACAATGCATGCCTTCATGCATTGTACACTCTACAAACTGTGAGATCTGCTGCTGAGTGGAAATATCTATGTAATTGCAGGCCAGTGTTGATCCAATGCCAACTTGAAATCGATACTATCAATATTTTGGATCGATCATAACTTGCTCACAAAATTGTTAAAAATGTTGTTAAACAGTTTGTATGTCTATTTTGAAAAATAAATAAAGTGTCATGTAAACACGCTGTTTAAAATGGTGTGCGCTCCAGAGGAGACTTTGGCCTCCTAAATGTCTCCAATTTACTTTAATTATTTATTTTATTATATGATTTGCTTGAGCGTCTGCAGCTTGTGAGCGAATTGTGTTTCAGAGCAGTGCAGGTGGACTTTGTAGCGAGCAGGGGACGGTGCTTTGATATGGTGTGTGCTCCAGAGGAGGCTTCGGACCATTGACTGAATAATCACTGGACATATCAACCCCCCCTTCTCGTGTTCCAAATATGAAGTACCTGCTGGCTCCAAGAAGGTTTCAAAATGTCATCAGCGTATCAGGAAGACATAGTGATGGCTGCCTCCTGATTTCGCAAGGGATGGAGGTAAGGTATTTTCTACGGAAGACGTCAACACCTCGCTTTGCCCAGTAAAAGAACACATGTCTCAGCTTCGGACCACAGTCTGTCCGGCTGCTCTGCGTGAGTGAACCACCGGACTCTGGAGAATTTAGTCTCCGAGTGTCTTCTGGATGATGCATGAGCTGGTGGAGTCGGAGAATTGAATGCGGAAATGATCATGTGAATTTGTGCTACCAATCGTGTCCAGATAAAATAAAGGCTGATGAGGCGCATGTATTCATGTGAGGCCAACATGCACATTTCTGCATTGCCCACATGGAGTTTAAGTGCATCAGCCATACAAGAGGCTTGCATTGGGACGGGACCAGATAACCTTTTTACATGTAGACTTATGATTTACTTCAACTGTAGTTCAGATTTGGTGTTCCATAGTGTTCTGTAGTGTAATAGTAAAGAACAAAGTATTATATTACAGTAATGTAAAAATGTAGCATTTGTCAGTTTTTTCCTGCACGTCAAAAGGATTTCAACACCACCTAGAAGAGAAGGAAGGGGTCCTCTTTTTGATTTTTCATTAAAATTGCTGATTCCTAGTCTTTGTTTTACTGAATTCTAGTTTTCAACTTGCTATATACATGACTGTCTTCACTTTACATTACATTGGAATCTGTCTCAATGAAATCACCTTCAAACCTTTGACTTCAAAGATGCTGGAGTCCTAACTTGACACTTAAATTGGCATAAAAATTATCTTGAAGATCAAATGATTCATTTTTATTAAGAAACTTGCTGTTGAAGCAAGAATTACCCATTTTGAGCTGCTGACTTGCTTTTGAGCAGTTGGCTTTTGAGAAAGGGACTCGCTTTTACGGGTTATCTACCATATTTTGCAGTTTGCACAAACTGTTTTTAGAAATTCACCAAAGCCATTGAGAAAAGTTGTAAAGCATCAATTCTTTCTTTTATTCACTGAATACTCACATAAGCTACAGAGGATTACCTCCACTGTAGAATTAATTAAAAAAAACATTCATCTAACGTAAAGCTAACCCAGATTGTGTTCAGTTGCTTTCTTGCTTTCAGACTTTGTTCTCACACGGCGGCTGTTGTTCAGGCCACAAAGCATCGTTGAGCCATCTGTTCACATTTCACCCAGAGAGTGGAGGCTGCAGTTTTCCTGTTCAAAACCTGAACCTTAGAAGCTATTCTTGGTGACTAAGTCAGTTGGTTCTCTGAAAACCACCTGCTGTCTCCCTTCCCTTTGGTTTCTTTTCTTGCCCGCATTGGACGGCTCGATTTAGAAGAGATACAAAAGGTTTGAGAGATTTTTGCATTTGTAGATTTTGAATTCTTCAAACACACCCCCTAAGATATTGATGTTTTAGGTGTGATAAACCTCTTTTTCCTCAACTTAAGAAGGGCAGGTGTGTAGTACTTAAAATGTCATCGTTTTTTTTTTATTAGACAATATTTTTAATAAAAAAGTATGTGTTTGCAGAGTTGTGAGGTTCTCCATTTAAGTATTAAAGTGAGATTTGTGTTTCTGCTTTTATATTTTTATCTGCATGTTCCTTGTGTTCTGACAGACTTTAGGAAGCGATCCTTCAGTTTTTCTGCTTTGAATTCTCTCCAAATTGAGCTTAAATTGTCCGAACTTGTTTCCTTTAGATTTTTTCGTTCCTTTCTGTGTAGCAGAGAAAGAGAGTCCATCCCTCAACATCTCTTTTTTTAAGTTGTTGCTGTCAACTGGTGCACCTTTTATCATTGGACTTTCACATTCTCGTGCTGCTTATAAGTTTTCTATGAATGAACTTCATTTATAAAGCACTTCACAACATTTTCAGGGTTCAAAAGTACTTCAAAATAAAGGAAAGTTTAAAATTTGGCAAATTAAAAAAATTAAAAGCAGCATAACATTACAAAAGTAGTAAGCAATAAAATACAGAAAAGACAAGAATGCAATAAAACAAAAAATGAAATGATAGATAAATAACCTTATGTCTGACTGTTTCACATCAGTTGCATTTTAGACCACTTTGCTGCACTTAAAGTTTAAATTTTTAATTGTAATCATTCTAATCTTATTGCAGTATTTTATGCTGTTATCATGTTTTGTGACGTGTGTGGCTGACATCTTTGCCATGTCACCCTTCCAAAAGAGGTTAAACAAAGGCTAATAAAAAAGTTTCTTTCAGGAACATCCGCAGACTTTAGGTTTGGAAGGTCCAATCAGGAACTCCATTAGACAGAGTAACAGGCAGGATGGGCATCTATATATTATGTGCTCCTGCAATGAGTAAATACTCTATTTGAAAAATTCTTATCAGTTAGCTTATCAACATTTTAACAGGTGGATGGATGGATGGATGGATGGATGGATGGATAGATGGATGGACGCTTCGAGGTCAGATTAGGACAGGAAGCACTCCCTTCCCACCACACTGGTAAGCAGTAGGTCTGCTGTGACTGGATGTGACGTCAGCAGCACGTTTTCATATCTCTGACACACATCTACACCACAGGCGACGCCGTTAGTGCAAGAAAAAGCTGCACTGCACTCAGCGTCTCAGTCAATATGTGTAATTTTTATTTTGTGATTTTATTATTTTTTTTTGGCTTATGTTTATAATATAGGAATTCAGTTTGGATACAAAATTCTACTTAAAAAAATACTCCAAATGATCTTATTAGGATCTCAGATGTTTGTTTAGCAAATGTTTATAATCTTGTTTATGATAGAAAATATGTTGCTTAAAAACAACTTGAACTGAACGGAAAAAACAAAAACAAATAAAATACTCTGGTGTATAAATTAATGTTATTTTGCATTAGATCTTTTATATTTTTTTTATACATTATACAGAATACAGATTATCTCTACATTATCACATAAATGTGAATGAAATAAAGTAAAACAAATCAATTTACTTTTCTCCTATTGGAATCTAAACTTTGTTTTGTCTTACAACAATGATAACATAATCATCAAAAATAATCAATGAAGTTTTTTTTTCTGAAACATTTTCAGGATTATTTTAAGTTAAAATTTAATTTTTGTAACAATTACGTCCTTGAATTTTTGTAGCTTTAATACTTGGCTCAATTTTCAAAAAGATACGGAGGATAAAATGTTTTTTATCTTTTGCTTCTGGTATTTATTTGAAAAAGTGTAGTATTGCATCAGCCTGATTTAAAAAAAGAAGTTTTGTGTGGAAAGTACCAACAATGAGCTTTTTCTATAGAGACATAGCAAGAGCAAAATAATTTTTTTTTTTTTAAATGAAATTGCACCTAAATACTTTGTCATAATGGAAAAGTGTGTTGTAAAATACCGTGGGAAGGAATGACTTGCAGCGATGCTTTCACCTGCATTTAAGTTAATTTATTTATGTATTTGTTGCCACATTGGCTTTATTATAGGTATTTCCCCTATCTTCTAAGTATCTGAAACTCAAGGATCTAATCCTCTTTCAGAAAATAGCCACTCAAGTGATGAACCCCCAAATTTTGGCTGCAAAAAAGATAAATTTAACTGGACTCTTGAACCATATTCAATGCTGAGTTCAATGTTGCTTAAATTCCTGGTGTTTCGTACGGCGACGCAGATCAGTAACGGACATTCACACAACTAAACATTTAGATTGAGCTTTTTTTAAAATCAGATTTTCGCCAAAGAAAGCTGTCACCATTGTCTGGTAACGGTATCATGAAAAGAAAGTCAAATAAAACTTTTTGCTGTTTAAAGGACAAAGTTCTGATACGCTCAATGAGAGTATTCTGGATTGACTCAATCCGCTTGACAATTGTGTCTAAAAGTTTGCAGTTAACTCTAATGGTGGTTGAATGCTTAAACAGAATCAGCCAGCTGATGAAGATCTGCAGAGCTGCTACAGCTCATGCAGTTTTGCACTTAATTGGTGCAATCTTCCCATCTTCAGCAGAGGCAGAAGGTGTTTGGTGAAACCATAGTTCCTTTTTATTTTCTTTTATTGTTCCATCATATGTTCTATGATGCCCAGGTACTTCCTGTTTGCAAAGAGGATAATGTGTCCAGTTCTAATAGACTGTCAACTGTTAATGACAACAATGTTGGAGTTTTTTTCTATGCTACTGTTTGTAAATGGAAGAAACTGTTGAAATGAACTTTCAAACAACACACTTTGCCAATCAAATGGTAAATAAGCTTCTCTATAGGGTTCATATATTTGTAAATCTGACTGACGTCCGTGCCTCACCAGCCGTGAACCTCACTGTACGTCACTGGATGTGACACCTCTTACTTAAGTGGTTTTTAGGTTTTGTTGTGTCAGATATTAATCTTGAAATAAAATATGTATAAATGGTGCAACAAAATGGTAGCTGCAGCCCAAACCTGAGGCGCTAATAATGCGTGCAGCCTTCTCTGCTGCTAACAGTATTCAGTGTTAAGTGTTTTTAAAAGCTGTGCATTGAACCGAAACCAGATTGTGATCTCCGTCTCCTCTGACATCAGTCAGGAGCCTCAGCCTGCTTCTGGTGGCCCGAGGCTTTAAAGACGCCTTCCCTTCTCAGCTCTCTGATGCGCC
The DNA here is from genome assembly GCF_002922805.2 of Oryzias melastigma. Lineage (NCBI taxonomy): Eukaryota > Metazoa > Chordata > Actinopteri > Beloniformes > Adrianichthyidae > Oryzias > Oryzias melastigma. The sequence goes on along the minus strand of NC_050527.1, from coordinate 25,823,163 downwards.
GCATGACTTCCTATTGTCCCAGCCAGTTGAGTGCAACACGCTGCTGCACGTACGGCGCTGCAGCGGTTTTTCGGTATGTGGGAGGTGATGCCAGGAAAGTGTAGATTCATGCTGCTCTCTAATCATTTACTGGAAGAGAGCATGGCGCTGACCTTTCATTAAGTCTTAATTCTGTTCGCCATTGCTCGGTTTTATACAGAGACAAATTAATAAAATAAAATATTGGTTGTGATCTTGTTAAAAACTGTTCAGGATGAAAGTCAGAGTCCTACTCACGGTTTTTGTAGGTATCCCAGAATCAGGAGGCAGAGGATGAGAACAGCAGGAATTGACAAGTACAACCAAAATATGTCTTTTGTTTGTGTTTTTCTTTCTGGAAAGAAAAAAAAAACCAAAACAATTTTACTTTGCTTTCGGAATGGTGAAGAAGCCTGATGTGAGAAGTTTTCTACCTTCAGCATTTCCAGGCGTTCTCCATTTTGTCCCCGAGCTCCACTCACTCCACGGGCCATTGAAGATCTCACCGGGCCGAAATTTGGCCTGAACATCCACAATGTAGCCGACATTCGGTTGGAGTTTATTGACCACGAGGGAAAACTTCTCTTCTTCAAGTTGGAGCTCATAAACTGGAACCTGTTTATGCACAGCAGCTTTATTCCCTCTGACAGAAACAGGTGTTGTGTTTGACTTGTGATCGATCGTTTTCGGCGTTACCGTTGGGTCTGCATCTGTTCTTATCCGCAGCCTGTAGGTGAGGGGCTGATCCAGGAAGGCACCGGTGCTCCAGGAGATGTTGTAGAAGTCGTCGACTTTCGTCACTTTGACGTCGAAAGGAGGCTTGGGTTTCACTGCGATGGAAGAACATTCCAGATGTGATGATGGAATTGAAAAGTCTGACGTCACCAGCGGTTCTGGGGGGCTTTATTTTTAGCTTTCTGTTGCTCTGGAGGTCACAGGTGTGTGGAGGTTTGCTATGAAACAAGCTGTTGGAGGAAGCTGCCTATAGACTGCTTTAGTTCCTGGTAGTTCTATTTTTGTGAACTTACATGAATTTAACCAATTCAGGGAAAACAAAAGAGGCGGAAACGTCAATCTGAGGAGATAATCTACTGAACTCACCCACATCACACAGATAAAAGCTGGCTGACTCTGTGACATTCCCTATCAGCTTGTCCCGTCTCACTGACGTTGTACAGTTAGTTTCAACAGAAGCAACATCGTCAAGAGATTTGGTAATCGTGCACCAAGACTGGCTGGAATTGATGACACAGCTGCCGTTGACTTCAGCATCTTCAGCCCTGGAACACACAAACGCTTCATGAAAGTCTTCATCAGACAAACATCTCATTTTAATAACCAAATCTACGGTCAGGTGTGGCGTTAATCATCATTCAGGACGACTCCCACACTGCAAATTATTCGGTACTTTCAAAGATGTCAAACCACGTATGAAGTTGTTTTAACTCATCTTTGCTCTACAGCTGTCCACGGTGGAGAGCTAAACCAGCACAGAGGGGAATTTTTGCCTCATTACGAGATAGGATCCAGAAATAAATATTAAAATGAGTTCAAATCATTTTGCTTTAAGCTTTTGACAATAAAACTTAAAAGAAAATCTCAAATTTTACTGTAATTTTGGCCCAATTCAAAGAACATTATTTTAAAGTTCACTAAAGTTGGACTGGCATTCATGTTCATTATTTAAAAAGCAAACATGTAGATTTGTGACCTAAAACTGAGCCCTAGTTTTACATTTTATGACGATATATGAAATTGGGCAACTTGTATTAAGATGGTATTCTTTTTTCGTTCTAATTTTGATCTAAAATGAGTAATTTCCACTTATACTAGTTTTTTGTCACTGTAATCAAAATTATGTACATATAAACTCAAATTTTACAGTTTTGGGTCCATATTTAAGAATGTTATTTTAAAGTTCACTAATGTTAAACTGGCATACATAGTCATTTTAAATACTAAAATGTAGACTTGTGGTATAAAAATAAGTGCTAGTTTTGAATTTTATGCAGATTTATCAAGAAGGGCCAATTTGTATTAAGATGGTATTTTTATTTTGTTCTAATTATGATCTAAAATGAGGCATTTCCACTTATTACACTAGTTTTTTGTCACTGTAATCAAAATTATGTACATAAAAATTCTAATTTTACTGTAAATCTTAGTTCAATTTTAAAAATGTTTTTTTTAAGTTCTCTAAAGTTGAACTGGTATTCATAGTCATTATTTAATAAAATGTAGATTTATGATATAAAAATGAGTTTTAAATTTAAGGCAGATTTATTAAAAATGGCCAGCTTGTATTAAGATTTTGTTCCTAAAGGAGTCATTTCCACTTATTACACTAGTTTTTTTTTCATTATAATCAAAAGTAATAACATAAAAAAAAACTATTTGCTTAGAACTGGCAAATATACTGTATTTTTGGACTGTTTAACAATAGATTTTAAGTAATTCTATTTAACAGCTAGCCTTTTTTATTTTATTTGTTTCTAGATTTTTATACCATATTGTAACATTTCTTGATAGGTATTAGGACAGATCATTTTGCTACTTACAAGTGATTTCTCCTTAAATTTAGTGTTCTTTAACTATTTACAAGCTACCTCTAATTGTGATTAAATTCTTGAACACTCTGTGAATATTTACTGCAAAAATGGAATCTTAAGAAAGTAAAAAGATCTGTTTCAGGTCTTAATGCTTTATTTTCTGTCTTCTTCCAAGAAAGATAATCTTAATAAGAAAGTTTTTTAACAGCAAAATATTCTTAGTTTGAGAAAGCGTGTCGTAGTGAGGGGAATTTCTTTAGACAAGAATTCTCAAAAATTTGCAGATTTTTTGAATTATTTCTAAGGGGTCTCTGTACTCAAAACTCATTTTAAAATGTTAACATTTATTTGTTAATTAAGTTATTTTTTTTCTAGTATAATAAAAAACATAAATATCAACATTTCATCTAAAAAATGTTGAAATTGTATCATAAGTATTGTTATTGTTATCACTACCTTGTTTTCTAATTAATCTCCCCAATCATTTGAAATGAAGAGAATGAGGACGTGATGAATGTTTTTAGAAGGTAATTTCCTACAACAGGAATGAATTGAGTCGTTTAGGGGAATAAATGTGTTCAATCTGCAAGTGAAAGTGAAAAAGGTGTTAAATAAAAAAAAGAAGTGAAAATATAAACTGATGGGTCACTTCAACACAAAACAAAGAGAGACATTTCTGGGATAAAGACAAAAGCAAACATGTATGGTAACTGCTGTTTTATTAAAAAAAAAAAGATCTATTTAACTTTCATAAAGTTTGGTGTTTTAAATCTGGTTCAGGTCGGCTCTGAAGAGTTAAACTAGACTCTAATCCAGAAATGCTTTATATCGCCTTTAATTTTTTTATGGTTACGGGAACCTGGCAGTTACCTGCAGTTGACAGTCAGGATGACGGGATGGTCCGGCACCCATCCTGAACAGGAGCAGTTCAGAGTCCTAACGTAGTCGGTCGAGCAGCTGACCTCACACAGAGATGCTGCAAAATTGGAAAAATGTGGTCAGCTCAGACTGATTGCACGATTGAGAAAGATCCTGATCAAAGTAATCCGGTCAGGGCGGTGGTACCAAGATTAACGATCACTGATCGGTTTGACAAGTGCAGCAGATTAGGTCACAGATTGGGTCAGATAATTTACCGAGATTAGCAGGAAGCGAGACGGTCCACAGCACCAGAAGGAAGAAAGGTCTGAGAGCCATGCAGGAACTGGCGAGGGAACACGAGAGCCGGATCAAACGTCAGGGATAAACTCAGCGAAGGACAGCAAAATGTAATAGCTACTATGTGAGGTCATGATTAAAGCAGATGTGTGGTTCAAAAAGTGTTAACTTTATCCTCTTCATCACTGAAAATAACAGTTTCTGAGCATTTAGGAGATAAAACTGATTTTCTAACAGCAGAAAACTCTTAAAATGATCCTCTCAAAGTTGTATTCTGGGCCTTACCTTTTCTAAAGGAGCTTCTTCAGCCCCGGCAGAGTCCCACTGAGCGGCTCGAGGACTGGCGTCTAAACTGAGGTGGTAGCGCAGAAAGCGGCTCTCTCAGTACCGTGACTCAGGATGTGGTTTTCTGAGGGACGTGCTGCGGCGCCTTCCTACCACATCCACATCACTGCTATAAGAAAGCAGCAGCCGACCTGACACAGAAAAAAATGTCAACAGGAAATCTAAATTAGTGTGCAAAATAACTCATTCATCATGATCGCTTCCCCTACTGCCGTAAAAATCGAGTGCAATAAATTTCTCTCCAAAACTAAAAGATTATTGTTAATTTATGCATTTGGGTTTTCATTAGGGTCTGGCGATACAATACAAATCACGATACCTGGCTCACGGTCCGATATGTATCACAATATGAAAATTTTTTTTAGAGAGCATGACTTCAAAAAGTGTTCCTGAATATTAATCCATTGTAATAAAATGGTAGAATTTATTTTATTTAATATTCACACAGCTAAGCGTCTGTATCTCATAAACGAGGTGCTTTTACCAGAGCAAATTCACGGTGCTTTTATTTTGGTAAATTAAGAAATATTTGTCCTTAAAGGGAACTTCTAAATTTTCTCTGATTTTCGCAATAAAATGTTTTTCAGTATAAGAAAAAAAAGTTTAAAACTAAAGTAAGATGTTGAAGATGCCTTGAAATCAATCCAAGTATCGTCAAATAAGTATTGTGTTATATCGCCAAATTGATTTTTTTCCTACACTCCTAGCATTTATATGAATGAATTTTCACTTTTTACATTTTATTTTTTTTCAAATTGGTGATTATTTTTAATTATTTTTAAACTACATTTTGCATTTTCATGTTCTGTATTTGTGTATTTGTCTGCTTACCCTTCAGATAACTAGAAAATTTACTCACAATGCTACGTTTTATGTTAAACTAAAACTTTGCCAAGAAACATTTCACTTGGAATGTCACTGGTTAAAAAGCTGCTGCATTGCAATAGCTCCACAAGTTTATTATAAATCATAAATATTTACAATAAAAACTTTACATATTTTTAAAACAATTCATACAGACCAGAAACTGTAAACTGCATGACAATATACATTTACATTGTGTTAATTTAAGTAGATCATTACTAAATGTTTTGTCTTTACATAGCATGACTTGCGTATTACTCAATCGCCTGTTAATAAGGCCACAGCATGAAATATGTGTAGCTTTAAGAAGAAAAATGAGGAAGTGTATGGAAATTCACATCAAGTGTCTTTTCGTGGAAATGCAATTTGGCAAGAGATGTGACGAAAGTTAGCATGCAATTAGTCAAAACTCTGCACATCTTTTTGAGGAGCACAAACACCAGCCATGATTGACCATAGCAGATCGTGAGCTGCTGCACGCCAGCTTTCTAAATGAAACTGCTGTCCTATTTTCAGGCATAAATGTGACCGACAAGCTTTTTACCGCCGTCTCACTGTCTGTGGTGGCTTCACCAGATGGAAGGCTTTGTTGGTTACAAGGTTTCTGATCCAATTAAGAAAAGTTAGTGACTTTTTTTTTTTGTTTTTACTGGGAATACCACTAAAAACATTGTTCTGTTGTTGGAGTAGAGAAATCGGTGTTGTAGGTTTTTTCCTGCTGTAGCCAGTGACTAGACCCCGCCCACTTGAAGCACTCAAGGACAACTGAGGAAGTTTCAAGCTATAATCACACCAAACGCCATGTTCATCAAGTATTTGAAATTGCATATACTTAGATATACATGAAAATAAATGTGTCAAAATGATCTCATGTTTTAAACATGTTGGCTTTTTCTTGACATGCTGCTTTAGTTCCTTTTTTCTTGTTTCACTGTCAACATATTTTAAAAAAATGCAAATGCATTTTAAGAAATAAAAAATAATGTTTTTTTGCATTATGCAACAGTTTTATGTTAAAATAAATGCTACTTTTAGAGTCATTACTGTAAACACAAATGTGTTTCTTTGTTTGAACTTCAAATGTTTTTAAACAAACAGAATGCAATAAATTAAAACCAACATTTTTTTTTTGTATGAAAGCCCTTTTATTTAAGGTCGTTCCCACCCGGCATTCCATACTTGTGATTTTGAACAGTGCAGATTGGAAAGACTATTTTCAAATAGTTCACAGTGGTCTTTTAATTATGATTTGGCCATTTTTAGCCAGAATAATAAAAAAAACGGCATCATTTTCTAGGACATACTGTAGTTTCTGAAGAGCACCAGTAGTTACCATATTTTCAGGAAAGTCGCAAGAGCAAAAAATGTCTAATCAAGAAGAAGAAAACCATATATAAGTCGCACATTCAAGACACATGCAAGAATACTAATCCTTTGATCTGTATAAGAAAAATATAAAAGTTTAGCAGGAAAACAGAAGAGGAAATCCGATTCTCTCCCATGTTTGTTTTGGACGACACTTCTTCTGCCACTGTCAGTAGCAAATACTTCAGATGCAGTGCCCTCTAGTGGTTGTTAGAAGAAACAACTGTTAAAGGAAAACCGATGTTTCCTGAGAGAATAACAAATATATGAGCCTTTTTATGTCTAAAATAATCCCACAAATAAGCTGCTCCTGAGCATAATTTGCACCCCTGGTTCAACTATAAAAAAAATTAGACTTTTTCACCGGAAAATACGGTAATTAAAAATTCCCCTGTGTTCACCTGCTGGCCCTGGTCTGGGCCTTCTCTGGGTTGTTGCCCTTCTTCTCATTTTTTCCGTGCGCTCCAACCACTGACATATATAGAGATGGACAAAGCAAGGCTGTGACATCACCCTTGAAAATGCCTCATCTCTGGTAAAATTAAGTCAATTCAGTCACCATTTTTCTGCGGTACAGATTTTCACCATTTTGAGGCAGACGAAGTTAATAAGCAGTGGTTGGTCAGAGGCATCGTTTCTATGGCAACCGCAGGATATGTTTCTCTTAGTTTACAAGGGAGTCAACTAATTCTTAATAAATAAATAAAGTAGATTTAAATTGATAAACTATTCCTCATGAGTGGAGAAAAGAAAGATTAATTAATGGTTTGTGGGGAAATAAGCTCTTAGCTCAGCAGAGTGAGGAAGTTGAAGAAGATTCATGACTTCAACTGAGGTTCTTTCCCATTATTTCATTAAGGTTAACAAACATCACAATTTCTACTTCTTCATAGAAAAGCATCTTGTGAAAAAAATATTTCATAAAACATCAAGAATTCAGATAAAAGAACTTTGATTATCTAAATCACTTGTGCGACAAAAAGAAAAATATCCTCACAGCAGGGGCAGTTATTTTAAAAAAACAATTTGTTTCTTTCAGGTGACAAAATATAATCAACTTTTATCTAATAATTACTTTTTTTGTCCTAAAATTGTTATTTTAAAAATGACAGAGTTGTTATCAAAGATCTGTATGATGACATTCTCAGGCGTTCTTCTGTGGTTTTTAGATTCACTTTGAAACTTTACACAGATTTTTTTATATTTGATTTTGGTTAAGATGGTTTTCAAGCATTTTGCTGTGAAGACCGTTGTCAGAATTATTCTTGAAAGTGCTGATTGGATTTTTGAGTTCACACCTGCGTATGTGAGAACTCTAAGGGCATAAAAGCAGATATGACTGTCTTTGTGAGAGCAAATGTTTCTACCAGTCATACGTTTTTCACAAACGCTTCAAAATATATATATTTTTTTGTCGTAACATGTAAAAATAAATTTTTAAAATGTGGAAAAAAAGGAACGGCATTCAGAGCTGTGAAGCAGACGCATTGCTTTTTTTAAAACTCCCATCATCGTCATATTTTAGTTTAAGTTTTGAAAGCAGACGAGTGACGCATTTTGAAAGACCCTGATCTCCCACCTACAGCCAGAGTCTGTTAGGGGGTTTCTGTGGAAATGAGAGCAGATGAGTCATAATCATAATCCTGCAATCATAATAGAAAAAATAATTAATTCTGGATTTTTATCTTTACATCTAGATTTTAATAAAAATATCAACAACTAAAGAAAAGCTACGGAACTTCTCTGGGCGCAAATCAAATCAACTTCTCACGTTATGATCACAATTAGGTTTGATATATCTATGAATATTTTGTTTGTCTTTTTATGTTAGAAATAAACCAATTTCATTAAAAGATTTGTGTAAAATGTAAATATATTGTAGCTCAAATACACTTCTCAAACATGATAAACAACTCAATGTAATCAGTCGAATTAAGAAGCAACACTTAATGTCACATGTTTTTGTGGAAGTACAATAGACCACTGGTGCAAATAACAGGCGATCATGGAGACATCTCCAAGAAAGGAAGTAGTGACCACAGACAACTTGTCTGTCCTGATGTTTCTAAACATTCTCGCGCCTAACTCGTCATATATGAACGTATGGTTCGGGCCCCCTGCATGTCATTTTTTGACATTTAGGTTCTCCCTAACTCCTCATTTTTTGAAGTACTGGGTTTTCCCATTAAATCAGAGGTAATCAACCCTCGCTATGAAGTACCAGAGGCAGAATGGTACCGGGTTAGGGTACCGGTCCATGTCCCGAAGGTTGGGGACCCTGATTACCGTTTGCATTTTTCCTTGTCTGTGGCCTGGTACCAAGCGGCCCTTGGACCGGTACCAGTTCGTGGCGCTGAGTTTGGCAGATGATGACAGTATTGTCACTCCAGTGGTATCATGAGACGACGTCTACAACCCACACAAGTGGCCTAGGTAGTCTAACTCTTCCAGGATGACGCATCAATGCGAGCTGTGGCAAGAAGGTTTGCTGTGTGTGTCAGTGTAGTTCATAGCATTGAGTCACCACCAGGAGACACGCCAGTAGAGGAGCCATGGGGGGCAACAACCTTCATAAGGAGAAAGAGAAGGAACACTCCCAGAGCCCTGCAAAATTAACAATGTGCATGTGTCTGCTCATACTATTGGAAACCAGTGTTGATTTTGACAGAGTATTGTTGTTTAGTTTTATTTTTAGTTGACTACAATAAGGTTAAGTTTTAGTCGCAATTTAGTCATGTCGATTCTATTAATTTTAGTCAAATAAATTACAGTAGACGTTTCATTTTTGTTGGGTGAAAAATGTCGTTGACGAAGACGACAACATTGTTTCAAAGGCATTGTATACAAGTTGGATCAGCCTGTAGTGTGTTTTTACACACTTTGAGTATGATTCCTCATTCATACCTATATAATGAATATAATATAATGAATTTACTTTTTGTGTGGTTCTGTTGCAGCACATGCAGCTACGTAAAGAATAAAGCATTTAAAAATGTGTTTTGTTGTTCGTTCAGGTGTATGATGTGTTTTTATAGTGTTTAAAAAATGTTTTTAACAATGTATTATTCAAAGCCATCCTGCAGATTCAACGAAACAAGGGGCCATATTCCTTAAAAACCGCAATGCTTAATTAAAGGAAAAACAGTACAAAGTTTTTAAAGTCGATTAATATGCAAGAATTGTGAATGAATCATTGATTTTGTTGCGTTGCCGCTAATTTAAAAGCAAGGTGAAGGTCCAAACTTCTTAGAGTTTTTCGTGTTGTCCTATGAAACCAGAAAAAGATTCACAGTGTAACACTTAACAAAACCCAATATAATGCGTACGTATTTATATTTTATAATGTATATGTGTGGACTTTGACCAAAAATGAGCATGTCCCGTGGTCAATATGCAAAATGAAGTCTTCAGGAGGACAAAGCTTCAGTTTACCCTGTAAACTGACAGTTTTAATGTAGTTACCGCACATCAGAATATGTTCTGGTTCTGCCTTGAACCTTTTAGAAGAGTTGAACGCTGAACATGTAACTTCAACTGCTGGCAGCTAAAAGCAACAGCTGAAACTAAAAACGATAAAACTTGGCGCCTCAGAGTCAAACTGCAAAGTTTGTTTCAACTTCAGCTCCGGCCTCTCTACGTTCTGAGCCGGAAAGCGAGTTATTTGAAGTGTGATGTGAGCACAGCAGAAAAGGTTGACAATAATGGTGCTGTGGGTGTGAAAGCGAGCGTGGGCGTGCGTTATCAAGGCAAAATCTTCCTCTGATGACAGGAACTGACACACAAATACTCAGATTGTGTGTTTGTTTTTGGAAACTTGAGGTAATAAAAGACAATCACGGCCTCAAACCTGCATGTTTACTGTTTTAGCAGGACGTCCGCTTTTGCTTTACAGTGTTAATGTATTTCCCCACATTTGCTTTAAAATGTTTCTACTTCATTTATTTAGAAAAATTGTTCCAAAAGTGCACAACATGGATTACACACAGCACAAACAGCATAACAGACTGTCAGAAATACAGACTATATCATCAGTAGTCTTAAAAATAAGTAAAATCTCAAAACATTCCAGAAAGAAAGTGTGGACATTAAATATATTTTGATTTGTTTTTTGCAGATGAGACCCTTCAACTGCTTTTCTGTCATGTGGTGTTCCACAGGTTCAGCTTCCAACACTTTTGACTTTTAAAAAGGACTTCAGCCCAATTGTAAATGTTGCATTTGTGTGTTCTGAGAACAAAATCCTAAATCTGTATTTTCAGTTCAGATTTGTGGACAAAATAGCTTTGCTTTTGGAATACTTCAAAACATTTTTCATGTAAACCCACCACATTATATCTCATAGTATTTCTTTATTCTAGAATATCAAAAACCCACTTCCATAAAAAATGTTTTTACATTTCTTGTGGAATTTTTCTAATGATGGAAGATATGTATATATATATATAAAAAGAAACTTAAGATTGCATTTCTGAGTATTTATTTATTTTAATTGTTGTGAATCAGGAGTTGGCAAAAAGAAAAATACTGTTTTGGAAAAGGGGTTGTAACAAATCTTCAGTCCCACCCACAACACAGGTGATTTTATTTTTTTTAACTTGTGCTGTCCAACAGCTGAGCGAACAGATCAGAGCTTAAATCCTCGTGTTGGACAGATTTTACTGTTACAACAGGAGATTATGGATCTTCTGACACACCAGGTGTATATTTGTATAAACTCCTTTTGTATTTGAGGCTAAATGCTATTTATATTGATTATGTCATTCAAAATGTTTGTAGACTTGTTGTTGCACCCATAGACATTATATAGAGAGTACTGGACAGATTAGCCCCTCCCCTTGGCATTTTAAATAGGAAGTATCAGCTGGTCCCAGAAAGCCAAAATCCCATAGACTTTTTTAGAGAAATAAACAACTATTACTCAGTCATTCTGTTTGCCAAAATAACCATTCTTGCCCTGGTACCTCTTTTAACATGTTCTTGCTAAACCTAATTCTTTTTTATTTATATTTTTTCTATAATAATATAATATATGTTCTTTATCACAAGTTACTCAAGTTGTTGACTGACCAATCAGATGCCTCAATTAGAGCGTGTGGTGCCCGCTAATCCCACCTCAAACATTTAAAATGTTTGATAGACTCTCCCAAGCCACTTTCAGTGGAAGGGGTGTGGCTTTCCAACAAACTCATTCCTGATTAATGAGAGCGGTTGCCATAGAAACAATGCCTCTGACCAACCACTGCTTATTAACTTCGTCTGCCTCAAATGGTGAAAATCTGTACCGGAGAAAAATGGTGACTGAATTGACTTAATTTTACCAGAGATGAGGCATTTTCAAGGGTGATGTCACAGCCTTGCTTTGTCCATCTCTATATATACGTCAGTGGTTGGAGCGCACAGAAAAAATGAAAAGGGAAGAGTGGGATATTTAAAAATTGGGAGTTAGGGTACTAAGGAAATGGGGGTTAAGGAATTTGGAGGATGGTTACTACTTGTAATTTGTAGCAACAACCAACAACTTGCTGGAGGTTTTTAATCATTACTGTCAGGTGTTGATGTTAGACTAAAAGGGGCGGGGCCTGTCCACACACATATTCAAATGTTACAAACATAACTGTTGGCTCCAAAATTCTTCACATACAAACATGTCAACATTTACGCAAAACAACTGCAGTTTACACGTGCACACTTATGCATATCATGTCAGCCACCCCAGGGCCAGCAGGTGAACACAGGGGAATTGCTAATTACCATATTTTCTGGTGTATAAGTCTGTTTTTTTATAGTTGAACCAGGGGTGCAATTATACTCACTTATTTGTGGGATTTTTTTAGACATAAAAAGGCTTATATATTTGTTATACTCCCAGGAAACATCGGTTTTCCTTTAACAGTTGTTTCTTCTAACAACCACTAGAGGGTACTGCATCTGAAGTATTTGCTACTGACAGTGGCAGAAGAAGTGTCGTCCAAAACAAACATGGAAGAGAATCGGATTTCCTCTTCTGTTTTCCTCCTAAACTTTTATATTTTTCTTATACAGATCAAAAGATTAGTATTCTTGCATAAATGTGCGACTTATACTCCAGAGCGACTTATATATGGTTTTCTTCTTCTTGATTTGACATTTTTTGTTCTTGCGACTCTCCGGAAAATACGGTAACTACTGGTGCTCTTCAGAAACTATGTCCTAGAAAAATGATGCCGTTTTTTTTATTCTGGCTAAAAGTAGCAAAATCATAATTAAAAGACCACTGTGAACTATTTGAAAATGGTCTTTCCAATCTGCACTGTTTAAAATCACAAGTATGGAATGCCGGGTGGGAACGACCTTAAATAAAAGGGCTTTCATACAAAAAAAATGTGTTTGTTTTAATTTACTGCATAAAATTAGCATTTATTTTAACATAAAACTTGCATAATGCAAAAAACATTATTTCTATTTATTTCATTAAATGCATTTGCAATTTTTTAAAAATATGTTGACAGTGAAACAAGAAAAAAGAAACTAAAACGGCATGTCGAGAAAAAGCCAATGTGTTTAAAACATGAGGTCATTTTGACACATTTATTTTCATGTATAATATCTAAGTATAGGCAAATTTTTTGAAACAATCAAATTTTATTTATTAAAAAAAACGCTTCTCATACTTCACGCAGTTCAAAGTGCTTTACATTAAAAACATATACAATAAAAGCCAACCCTTTTTTCCATTAATATGGTGCTAAAAATCTATTTAGGATTCAAGGAAAATGTTAAATTGCAAAAATTGCTAAATATGTTTTTTATTGTTCAGAAATCGAGGCATGAATCTCTGAGGGAAGAAACTGACTCACAAAATAAATTATTATTAAACAACAAGAAAGGAAAATATTTATCTTTACATCCAAAAATGACGACCTTAAGGAGAAAAAGATCAGCTGGAATCCTGCAGATTCCTGATGAGAGAAGCAGCAGAACTTCTCTCGACCTTCTGCAAAAGGAAAGCAATGCAAAGCCTTACAGCTCCTGTCCAGCAACACTTTTCACCTGCAGTGGCTCAGCCAGAACGACAGTAAAGCAGCCGCTGCTTTACAAAAACTGAAACCGCAGAAAATCTTTTGGAATGAGTCACATGTCTGTTTTTAGATGCTGAGAGTTTCTGCTCGTGCTGGCTGTCATGCATTTCACCTTCGATGGGTTGGGTGTGATGCTGGCCCTGTGATGACTGGAGAGACCATCCAGAGGGTTCTTCGCCTTCGCCCAACTGTAGCTGGGTAGGAGCACTCCTGTGATCCCGAACGGGAATTAATCAAGTCTGGGGAATGGATGGATGGATGGATGTGATTCTGTTAGTTTGGAAACAAATTCAGTGTTATTTGAGGATGAGACAGCTCCTTTACAAGCAAAAACTTTGATTTTTTTTGTTTTTGTTTTACAATTTTATAATTTCGATCTGCCTTTTCTTAACATACAAAATGTTCTGTCTGCTTTCAGCTCTTTTGGCATAAAACATTCAAATTTAGAATTTCTGTTTTGGTTTGGTGACTTTAAAAAACATTAAACTTTGCATCTAAAAACCGAGGACTTAGACAGACTTTCATCCTGTAAGTTTAGTCCAAACATCCTGGAGACATTTAGCGGAACTACTCAAAGCACAAACGTGAAACTACAGAGGTCTTTAGAGGCCTCTATTCTGTTCTCTAACTAGCCACGCCCTTCTAGCTTTCTATTGGATAAAATCACCTGATTCAGGTAAGCTGCAGTAATAAGGAAACCTTTCTTTTTTCATTTTAACTTTAAATAATATCATTTACGAACCATTTCCGACCAATAAAAAACTAAGGATGAATAAATTAGACTAAATATTTACTTTTGCAAACTGTTATTATTTTTTCCGATTTAACATTGATAAAAGTAGTTTGAGCAGGTATGGTGGAGTTTGGAGCTCTTATTTTTCATTTTTTATCTTCATGTCTGATGTTGTATTTTACTAATTTGACTTCTTTCATTAAACTTGACTCTTTTTGCATGCTTACAGTGAGTCAAAAATAGTATTCAGTCAGCCACCAATCGTGCAAGTTCTCCCACTTAAAAAGAGGAGAGAGGCCTAGAATTAACATCATAGATAAATGAGAAAAAAAACTCTAGAAAATCACATTTTCTGATTTTTAAAGATTTTGTAATTTATGGTGGAAAATAAGTATTTGGTTAATAAAACTTCAACTCAATACTTTGTTGTATACTCTTTGTAGGCAATAACAGCAGTCAAACGTTTTCTGTAAGTCCTCTTAAACTTGTGCTGTTATTTTGGTCTATTCCTCCATGCAGATCTCCTCTAGAGCAGTGATGTTTTGTGGCTGTCTCCCTCCAAAGATTTGCTATGGGGTTGAGATCTGGAGACTGGCTATTCCACTCCAAGACCTTGAAATGTTTCTTCTGAAGTCACTCCTTCGTTACCCGGCAGTGTGTTTGGGATCATTCTGAAAGATCCAGCCATGTTTCATCTTCATAGAAAGGAGGTTTTCACTCTAAATCTGACCATACATGGTCCCATTCATTCTTTCCTTCACACTGATCAGTCATTCTGGTCCCTTTGCTGAAAAACAGCCCCAAACCATGATGTTTCCACCCCCATGCTTTACAGTAGGTATGGTGTTCTTTGAATGCAACTCAGCAATCTGAGTTGCATACTCTGATCAATATCAAACTTTAAAAAATATTCTTCCAACTTGACTCTTTATATTTGTACAACAAACAAAAAAAGATGTGGGAACATCTTTTTTTAGCTCCATTCATTCAGTACAGAAAGTCAATCACGAGTCAGAACATTCTCAGTTCTCTGCTCCTCCTGGATGAATCCTTCCTGTTTCAGTTGCACATATATAAATAAGGTGTAAAATGAAGCATTTATTCCCCTTTTCTCTACAGTTTGCTGAATCTGGACCTCCTCATGACTGAATTTAGATTCACATCCTGTAAAAAGGCTGAATTGGGTCAGAGCTCCGGGGATTCACAGACTAGAAGTAAAACTTTGAAAGGAGAGAAAAATCTGGAATGAAAGAATGAATGCAGAATGAATTAAATAACAGGTAATCTGTAAACACAGTGGAAGTAGCTTATCGTCTTAGTCTATGTTCTTTGGTTTGTCTGCAGGTAAAAAAATGGGCAAACCTGTATCTGCACAGGTGAATATCAAGGTTACTGACTCCTCAGTGAACTTGTGTAGAGAAAATGTTTTTTGCATTTTTTTTTTCCTATGAGCATGCTGCGGGTTACATGTCGTAGCCATTAATAGGTGAGATGCAGGTGTATTGTATGGTTTTTCATTTTTTCAACTCCCTAAATCCTACACAAGGTTTCTGTTAGTGCTGTTCTCATGATAAGTGTTCGCTAATTGTTAGAATTTAGGAAATTATACAACCAGTGTAGCTTGTGTGGACATCCTGCTGTCATCCTACAGGCACTTGCATCAAATGAGGCAAATAAGTATTTGAACACCTGAGAAAATCAATGTTAATACTTGGTTTAGTAACCTTTGTTTGAGATTCCACAGGTCAAACGTTTCCTGTAGTTTTTCACCAGGTTTGCACTGCAGGAGGGATTTTGGCCCACTCCTCCTCATAGATCTCCTCTAGATCAGTCAGGTTTCTGGGCTGTTGCTCAGAAAGTTTGAGCTCTCTGTTGAGTTTAGGTCTGGAGGATGTCTTGATATGCTTCTTACGGAGCCACTCCTTGGTTCTCCTGGCTGTGATCCGGCCACGACCATCTTCAATGCTCCGACTGAAGGAAGGAGGTTGTGCTCCAAAATCTCTCAATACATGACCCCATCATCCTCTCCTTAATACAGTCTTTCTGTCCCATGTGCAGAAAAACACCACCCATAGCATGATGCTACCACCCCCATGCTTCACAGGGCGAGTGGAACTGAGATCAAAAAGTTCTATTTTGGTCTCATCTGATCACATGACTTTCTCCCATGATTGCCTGGATCGTCCAAATGGTCAAACTTGAAGACCGCCTGAACATTTGCTGGTTTTAGCAGGGGAACCTCCCGTGTCATGCATGATATCAAACCATGACATCTTGGTGTATTTCCAACAGTTACCATGGAAACGGTGGCCCCAACTCTTTTCAGGTCATTGAGTCCTCACTTTTTTAGGATCATTGAGACCCCACGAGGTGAGATGTTGCATGGAGGCCCAGTCTGAGGGAGATGACGGTCATATTTAGCTTCTTCCATTTTCTAATAATTGCTCCAATAGTAGATCTTTTTTCAACCAGCAGCTTGGTAATGTCCCTGTAGTAATTTCCAGCCGTGTAGATCTGCTAGCAGTCCTGAGAAACAATCAGGAATTTGTGTTACCAATTGTGTCCAGAAAATTGCTACTTTTCCCACACAAATGTTAGATGCATCCAACCAGAACTCCGTCTTCAGGTCTGTGCAGCCAAGAAAGGAGTTCAGCACTGGTCACATGTATTTAGAAAATGATGTGTGAATAGTTTTTTCACAAGAGCATATAATAATAATAATAATAGAAGCAAACTCAGAAGATCATCTACTTGTATGCTAGCAGCAGCCATGTTTGTTTACAACAAAACTCCACTACTTCTTCCTCTCTGGCTGTTTCTAGTATTTTATATAGTTCTGTGCATGTCAAAATGATTTATTTCAATCAAACATTTTGTTTTAATTAAAAAAAAGTTTCAGGACCATGTTTTCTAATCCGATCTTTGTTCCGAGTTATCAGGTTGATTGATCAAGTCCTGATCACTTTTGGAGCCAATAGAAAATAAAAAAAAGTATTTTACTGACTAAATTTCTTTATTTTCCAGCTCTATACCAAATGAAACCTTGTTCATTCATCCTTCATTGGTCTTTTCTGGAATTCAAAGCTCTTCCCTTCAGTTTTTTACAGTCATCCCCATCAAAACCAACAGCTGCTGTGACACCTAACGACCACAAGAGGTCACTGTAAACAAGGTTTACGCAGAACCTGATGCGTTTTTATCAGGTTGACTCAGAATTAAAGAAATCTCATTAAACATTTTCACACATCAGTTTAGAAAAGTGCAAAAACTTTAGTTTTAGAATCAAACTGAGTAAAATGATGAATAATCTGAAATTCAGTCTGTTGAAAGTGTTTTAACCTGAAGGATCAAATGTGGCCCCTGTTCTTTCATTACTAATTTAAAATGTATTTACTTTTGTTTATTTATTTTTTTGTTTTATTATCATTTTTTTAACCTTTCTTAAAATTACATTTTTCAATTTTTTTTTGGTCGCTGTAGTTAGTGCTCCCTAAAAACAAACTGTCAAATGAATTTTTAAAGCTCTGAAGAACATGGTTCCTTGGTTCTGCAGGGTTTTTAACTGAGCCACCCTTTACATAGAGACAAACATATTCTTACAGGGCTGCAACATTTAGGAATTTCCATCCACATAATAAAGTTTTTCTTTTTTTTTTTTGCTTCATGCAATGAACACTGATTTGAGGCCACATAGTTTGAAGTTTTAGACGACATTTAATGATTCTTTCTCATTTCTCCGTCTTTGAACCTCAGTTTTTTATTCTGAGATTTCTGTGGGCAGCCTGGATTTCCTTTGTGATCATTACAGCAGGTGTGTGTGATGTGCTAAAGGTCGACTGGAAAAAGCCCCGTTTGAAACCAGACTGGGGGTGTTTCCAGTGACTGCTGGGTTAAACCAAACCGCACATAGAAACAAAAATTAAACCCTTGCTTCAAACTGTTATTTTCTTTAATAAAACTCATATAAATGTATTATTTATCAACTAAACCACATCTAATATTTTCCTGGTCGGAAACATTTTCCTCCATGTCAAAGTTAAGGAATCTGTCCCATTTTTTGACCCAAATCAGCTCCAAACTTGTGGATAGAAATCTAGTTCAACCTAGATTTTCTTTATCATTAAAATTTGGGAACCAAAATGCACAAAAAAAAAATGAAAATCTGTACGAGAGGTTTATGAAATAGTCATAAGTCCATAAAATATTTGAAGACATTTCTTAAGAACATCTATTGTTGATAATATGCAAAGAGCTCCAGTGTCATTTCTTTAATTTTATTGATATTCAGTCATAGTTTCGACAGAGTCATGGAAGTAATGTTTGTTTTTGCTCAAACCTTTGAAGGTTCAAATCCCACTTTTGTTCAGGAAGTCCTGCAGCAGCTTGTTGTTATTGTTGTGGCAGAAAAATCTATTTTCACAGACAGAAACACAGAAGCTCATCCAAGCGTGAGCATTTCTCCCTGGGGAAGTCCAGAATGTTTTCATTTTTCATTTTCACTTTTTGTGACTCGGTTCATCAACTCTGAGAATTTCAGCATTTATTTGTGAGAAAAACTTCCTCCTTAGCGTTCTCACACGATTAAGGTACTCAGAGAGAGCAACTGGATAGTTTTTGAGCTATGGAAAGAAAAATGGGACGATTTCATTTATTCATTTTTAAAGTGAAAATTTTAAATATAAAATGAATTTAGATCAATTGATTTGTTGTCAAAAACTGTCAGTTTTTTTTAGAAATCTGAAAGTTAATGTGTGTTTTTAAGTTGTAGAATAAACGTTTTAGCTTTTTATTCATTAAAAGGTAACACACACTTATATTAAATGTGTTAATGTAAAGTTAAGCCCTGTTGTGAATTAAAAAAACATTAAATTGAATTAACAAAAAAAGCATCAGTTTCTTTTCATGCCAATGTAACATTAAAAAGCAACTAAAAAAAACAATTGAATAAGTGATAACATAAAAAAACTAAAATATATAAAAATAGGTTTATCCCCTGACTGTTTTGTTTGTGTGTACAGTTCTGTTGTTTGACGGCAGCATTTTCATCACTTTCTGCTGTTTTCTTTAGTTTATTTCTTTTTATGGCATTTTTCACAAGCAACAAAAGTTTATATACACATTATTTGTAGGATGCCTTCAATAAAACGTTCTAATTTCAGTAAAATTATTGGGAAAAAGAATAAAATAACATTAAGAAAGTAGTTGTTCAGTTAATTTTACAGTATAACTTAGTGAATATATGCGGTGAAAAAAAATAATGCAGTAAGAGGTTAAAATTGCATTTTGACTATTTCAATACAAATAGTTTGGTTTGTTAAAATATTTAAATTCCTTATTTAAATTGATAGGCAAAGTTTTAGAGAAGTTAGAAGTGACTGAGTGTCAAAATAATTTTCTCAGAGTCCAAAGAACCATAGAAAATAGTCTCTTTTACTGATGACTGAGCAGATTCAATGTTACAGCTTGACGGACTCATAAGTAGAACTACTTTGGTCCTATAGGTTCTTTTATACTCTAATATTTAAAGTGTTAAAAAAATGGCTGAACACAAAAACCAACTTGCATAGAGTTAAAAACTGACGGGTGGCTCTGGTCATGTGATCATCAGAGTCTTATCACCGACCTGTAGATTTGTGTTGAATTTATGTGCTCAACTTTGTCTGAGAATATATTTTCAAAGGTATTTTACCTTCAATGTACGATTTAAACTTAAGTGCTTTTGTTTTGAAAAAATATAAAAGATAAAAAACATCCTTCAAAGATATTTGGGAAGCAACTATAAAACTTCCCATTATAGTGCGTTTGCTATGTTCTAGTTTTGTCCGAATCTACAATTCCACTAGAAATTTCCCAGAATTCTCTGCGAAAAACCAGTGTGCATCGATGCTCGCTATAAGGACCACAATGCATTTGAATGTATTTTTTAGTCAACCATCAACCTTTTCATCATCAAAACACAATTATTATCGTAAAATGCTCGTATTGGTTATGTTTTCACTTTGAGAATTTTGTGATGTCATATTTGACATTTAAAACAAAACAAAAAAAAGTAGTGATGTGAATGGCTAGATAGTCTTGCATTATATAGTTTTTCAGTAGTTGGGAATTAGAGAGGGAATTCTGACACACAAACCATAGTGTTGTCAAGAAGTTAAATCCCAAAAGTTTTACTGTTGAAATTCACTAAAAGTCGATAAAATAACCCAAAAGTGACCAACTTCAGCCATACAATCCACATTTGTCTCACATTTCCCTGCTATTTGTACTTTTACATTATTTTGAAAAACCAAATTGATCGATCGGTGATAAATAACTTGAGCTTCCTGCTGACTCCTGGCTCTCCGCCGGTTTCTCCTGTTTTTGTCGTTGAGTTCAGCAGCCGACATGATTTTAACTGTTTTGATTTAGATTTCGTTTTCTGAAGACGTACATCATTTCGAAGGCGGTACGTTTTGTCATTCTCATGTGTGTAATTACGTTCTGGATCCTTTATGACATCACAGAGTCTGATGGACAGAGTTGGGGGAACTGGCGCCCTCGTGTGGTAGGATTATGTTTCTGCAGGTAAATTGGAAAATTGCTTTATTTATTTGTTAGATTTAACAGTTTATTAACAATGTTAGCAAATGCTATATTTATTTTTTTCCCTTTAGTTCAAGTTTGTGTTTCTTAAGATAAACACACAACTAAATAGTCAAAATGTCTTTTCCCATTCAGATAATCTGAATGCTTAAACTTCCTGCTGAGGCAGCAGGAAGAAACCTCTTCAAAGCGGCTTTACCCCAAAATCTATTGGCGTTCACAGAGATTGCAACAAAAAAAAAAACTCCCAAAGTGCGAAGTAAATTAATTTATTATTAACAAGACTACACATTTCGTAACTTGTTGCCAAATAAATAAATAAAAGCTACGTTAAAACAAATTATTTATTTCTCCTCGCTAGAAATTGAATAAATTGACATTGTCTTAAAAAAGCCAAAAGATTTAAAAATATCTGATCTATTGTAGCTATTTGTTATGAAATTGAAGTTTTACAAATGAAAACATCTTTCAGGATGACTTTAAAATGACCAAAACACCCATTAAAACTAGCTTCAGGTTCGTCATAACCGGAGCTTAAATGCAGAATATTTGCTATTGTTGCATAACATATTTAAGATATTTGTAAATTAAAAAATCAAACAAAGAAAAAAAAAGCATGACTCAAGCTTAATTTTCTGTGAAATTTGACTGTGGAGAAAACCGCCAGCACATCAGTGTGAGTTGAGGATGTTATCTGACAGGATGTGGTGAATTCCTGGTGTTCTGCTCGACAAGAACGTACGAAAAGCATTCATAGAAATCGTTACGGTAAACTTTAACCTTGCTGGTTCCAGCAGACGTGCAGGAAATCAGCCCGGTGTGCAGCACGCAGTTGAGGGGCGCCTCAGCAGTGTCAGCATGCAACCATGCATCATTTAACCCGTCAAATATTATTCGAGACTGCACTTTCCTTCTAGACTGCTCTTAAATTTTGCAGTTCTTTAGTTTTATTTGGAGGTTTTTGTCAAATATTTGCATTTTTTCCCCTCAATTACTGTTACAACAATAAACATGGAGATTATCTTTTGGAAAATATATTTTGGGAGCCAGAATATGGTATAAATTCCATTCTAAGATAACTTAGAAAAACTTACAAATTAAGAGTTTTTTTAATTACATGAAGGTGAAATAATTCATTTATTGAGTCTTCTGATGAAAATAACTGAGTAAAATCCAGCATATTATTAGATTTAAAATTAATACAAAGCACAAGAAAAACTGAAAAAAAATGACATTAGAATTTTTTAAACCTGTGGTGATCTGTCTAGTTTTAATTTAAAGTTAGACTTTTGCGTTAAATAGAGTCAAATTTTGCAACAAATTCCATTCATCATTACATTTTTGCGTCAATAAAGAATTAGGCCATTGTTGTATTTTTTGGGGGGAAATAAATCAGCATTTTTTAATTTATCAAATATTTGGAATTTAATCTCTGAATTAATTTTTTGTTGCTGCCATCTGGTCAAAGATTAATCTGTAGATTAAAACTACTAAACTTAATCTGGCAGAATCTTTATTGACTGCATAAAATAAGATTTAATTACTAGTTTATATGTTATTATTTTTGCCAGAATAGTGAATGTTTGTTAATGTAATTGTAGAATATTTGTCTTTGGGAAATCTTTTAAAAAGTGTTTGAAGTCATTTTCCTGCACTTAGGTCTAATTTATAGAACAAAATCCAAAATATTTTGAAAAATAATTTTTTTTGTTGCTTTGATTATATTTAATGCAGTTCTGGACAAAAATTTTAGATTTTTTTTCTTTCATGTTTCTTTTGATGCACTTTTTCCATCTGCATTTAGTTTTTGTTCAAAAACAATTTTCTAGTTTGAAAAAAGACTCCAGCAGAGGACGCCATAGATATAACTGTTCTTCATGCACTAGAAAACTAACTTTATGTGAAAAAACAGAAATTTCTTTCCAACAAACTCTTTCTGTATTTAGAATGTCGGAGAAAGCTGGTCATCAGGATCTCCTGGTGTTGCTCACAGAGTGAACACAGGAAGCAGCGCAAAAAGTTCTTCTCAATAATGGAGGACATACTTGATCCTCACGGAGTGATAAGGAAAACGTTCCTTTTTTTGCTTTGAGTTAAAATCTCTAAATGATGCTGTTTGATATGAAGATCAGCAGAACCTTCTGGATAGGTTCTGTTGGCGAACGTTCTGGTGGAACCTGCTGCAGGAACTTGAAAAGCAGTTCCAGCACGTTTGTGACCTTTGCCAGTTTTTGTGGTATCTGAGAGGATGTTCCTCGGGGCACAGTGTGTGTGGTGGGGAGGGGGGCGGCGTTGCTCTTTTAAGTGGAGGTGGCTGAACCGTCTCTCCTCACCTCCAGAAGGGTTTTTTCGTTAATCTGGTTGCAGGGCTGCAGGCCCTCCATGAGTTGTTGTGTCTAGTGACCCACACACTGAAGCAGAGTGGTGGAGGTGTCTTTACGGCGAGGGTGGCAAGGCCGTGGTGTTGCTCCGTGCTCCGCGGTGGTGGGGCTGTTGACTGCGCCGGGGGAAGGTGTTTGGGTTGTAGGGGCAGATACGAGGTCTTGCAGCTGTGCGTGTGCTTGTTCATGTCTGAGTGAGTAAGAGGAGAATCGGGCGGAGTTGTGGGGGGGGGCAACTCAGGTTCAGAAGTGTTGAAGCATAAAATGTGTCTCCCTCGCTCTCTTTTTGCCTTATCTACCCCCTCTGTTGCGGGGCCAGACGCAAAGCAGCAGCAATTTGTGCGATTTCACAGCTCACCGGATCCCTAAAACTCTGACAGCCTCGCGCTGAGGTGGGGGGTAATGAGCGGCAGGAGGGGAGAGATGGAAGGAGTGAGGATGGATGGATGGAGTGGCAGAAGGGGAGAATGTACGAGGAGTGCTGGATGACGCTGCAGATGAGAGGATGCGTGGTGTTTTACAGGAGCTGGCTCCGATGTTCCCTAAAGGTTCTCCCTCCATCCTGAAGGACCGTCTTTGGTCAGAGAAAAGCAGGATTTCCATTAATGGTGGATTTGTTTCTAAGTCGCTGATCTGCTGCAGAACACGTCATCCCTCATCATCACACTACCACCTCCATGTCTGTCTGTTGCTCTCATGTCCTTTTCTCTCTATTTTGAGTTCCTCTTGTGTCTCATCAGATGATTAGTTCAGAAGTCATCGAGATGACGTGTGGAGGAGTTTCAATCTTTAACGCTAAAATAGCAAAAGGACCAATTTCTTATTGACCAAAACCCAGAAAGAGCCACAAAGCGTAACCTCAATGTTTAGGAAAATACACTTTATTTAATGTTTTTGTGGCTATTAAGCTATTAGTTTATGTAGCTTTTAATTATTACAATGAATATTTAATATATTATATTTTTTAAAATATTTAGTCATTTTAGCTTATTTTACATTTGACAGCTGCACATAAATGGTCCTTTTAAAATAAAGTACACTTTAAGATTCTCCTGCTGAACTAAAAATATAAGAAAGTCAAGTCAAATGTTTCATTTTCTATTATTGTGACTTTGGCAAGCCTTCATTCTTTTTCTCATATTGCTATCAATTTTAAATTTGGCCACATTGATGTAAAATATATTTAAAAAAAAAGCATATAAAAAAACGAACCACTCTGAAAGTAGTTTAAACTAAATTTTTCAATTAACTGACATGTTAAAATTCAACAAAATAAATGACAAAACTAAATTAACTAAAACAAAATATTCAAACCCACAAATCAATTTTTAAATCAAATCATTTGTTCTTTTTTAAACCAATGAGTCACAATAGAGGATTGAAAGAACCTCATGTTGCTCTGGAGCCTCAAGTTGAAGACCCCTGATCTAAGTGATGACAATTTTACTAAAATATTTGTAGTTGTTTGAATTAGAATCTCTCCTTGAACTCTCCTGTGGATCCATTTCTGTCCAAATGTCTCTTTCCAACAGTTGAACTCTGACCTGAACTGAAACACAAAATACTACCAAAGGAGTGACGTTTATCAGTATATGGAGTAAATAAATGGGATCAATTAAGAACAGAAATAATACACCCGATATATCATATTCATTCTACACTCTTGATTGATATAAATATTTGTAAATTTTTTGTTGTCTTTCCGCAAATTTATCTCCTTTTATCTTAAATTGGCAGAATGTTTTGTGTTTTTAAGAGCACGTGTCCAAATGTGTCTGGGGCGACACGTTCGCCCTTAAAGGGTTAATGTTGAAGATTTTATAAGTCGTGGTAGTATTGTATGTTTTTCCTTCTATTGAATAATAAAAATGGGCGTTCCAACTTTGATGACCTCCAGGATGAGTTCTTCTCATGTCTTTGGACTCATTTTGGCAGGGAAGTTCGTCCTCCATGTGGTTTTCTGGAGTCTTAAAGCTGCAAAAATGTCTTTGTGATGCTTTCAGCCTGAAAGAACACTTCACTTTGTCAACGCAAATCTTTAAAGTTCCCCTACGGTGAAAGTCCTGTTGTTTGAGTTTTAAACATGTTTGTGTGTCATTTTTCCTCAGAACAAATGTAAACATAAATCATTTTACATTTTTGAGTATTTCTCCTTTTAAATCAATCAAACTGTCTTGGACAGACTCTGTCTGAATGAATGATCTTCTTTCCATCAACAGCTCTGCTGCACATGCACTAAACCCTCATCTGTTCCTAGTGTCTAGTTCAGGTTCTGGAGAAGAGAAGATGGTATCTTCACATTGACTGCAGTCAAATGAGCCGCCGTTCACATTTCTGTGGTCAAATCAGCATCACTGGATTTTTGGTGTGAGTTTCATCCAATACTTACGGTAGCAGGACTGAGAACGCTGGAAAATCTCCACCAGACTCCACGGAGCTTCTTGATGTGACCACGGAAATGTGAACGGCGGCTCATTTGACCGCAGTTGGAAAGGATTGTAAATCAATGAAAGAGCATTTTGATGTTAGCTTTGATTATTTTATCAAGAACTCTGAGAAACCAATGATTGAATGTATTGATCACAGTCAATAAACATTGGAGAATTAGCTAAAAGAGTCTTTGGTGAACTGGAAGGACAAAGAATCAGGATTTTGGAGGAAGTTCTGTCCATGAAGATCTTCACTTCCTCGTCCCAGCTGACATCAGATCAGAACCATACGGCTGGACATTACCCATATTACTTGATGTTCTAGAGCAGTGGTCCCCAACCACCGGTCCGTGGACCCCTTGCCACCGGGCCACAGAAGAACTAATAAACTACACAGTTTTTTTCTTTATGAGACAGAAATCTTTTATTTTGAAAATCAATTAGCTTGAGCGCTAAAAGCAGTCTGGCGGCGTGTAACACAAGAAAAGTTGCATGTGGAACCTAGGGTTGGGCACCGAAGTTCGGTTCCAAGTAGGAACTGTTATGATATATGTGGTTCTATCGAAACCGAAGCAAGCTGCTTCAACCGGTGCCTCATTTCAGTGCTCAGTTTCATTGAAGGTCTATGTGTTTCATTGAAGGTCTATGTGTCGATTCTGAACGGTCCGGTCCAAACAACTCTTCTGCTCTATATTGAACAGAAAATAAAAATAAAAAAACACATTTCTCCTTGCATTATGGAATAAAAGTTAATTTCCTTTCATGTTAATTTTAGGATTTGTGAGGTAAACTTTAATATTTAGACTCTATTAATTGAGATCTTATTCCTTCATAAGCAGGAGGTTCTATGCATGCGGACATGTTTGCTTTCTTCAAGAAAAACAAGGATTTTTTTTTTTTTT
>NC_050527.1:25776631-25796765 GCF_002922805.2 Oryzias melastigma | reverse complement strand
AAATGACAAATTCAAACATTTCTTTTCGTCTCCAATGAAGCACACTTTCATTTCAGTTCCTGAAAGGTCATAACCTAGAAGAACACTAACTAATCAGGATTCAGCAAAAAGATTTATTCTTTTCTTTCTGTTTGAATTTCGTCCTCACGAGGCGCTTTGTGTTCCTCTTGACCTTGGATTGATCCTGAACGCCGTGCAGCCAAAGGGCAGCGAGGGACAAATTTTTCTGCTCAGTTCATGGAGGAATCTGACCATGCGGGCGTCTGCAGACAGCTGACACCAGGAGGAACCCTTTCAGGACCAGAGGGACCGAGGAGGAGAGGCAGATGTACACCAGCAGAGATGAGATACCGTGGTGCCCTGTGAGTGCTCTTTGTGATAAGCAGCGTCACCTGAGTGCTTTGTTTTGGCTGGAGGGTCGAGGGAGAGTTCGAGGAGAGGTGGTGGGGGGGTTGTGTGTGTAACATTGCCGGGTGGGTGTATAGAGGGGGATCAGGACATCTGTACAGGCTTTGGAGAGGTCAGCCACGGGACAGGAACTATTCTTAATCCCCCAGCTGGGCCTGCAAGAAAGGATTTGGACCTCTGCTCACTCTCTGCCCCCACCCACAACAGTAGCTAATTGAACTGCAGGGCTGTGATGGGGGCGCTTCCATCTAAAGCCCTGCACGCTTTCACGGGGCTGACCAGGAAATCCCCTTTATGTCTACCTGCTTCCATGAGCTGGACCGGGACCTCCGGTGTGACTCTGTGGCAGCAGAGCTGAGAAAAGCTGATAATAAAACACCAGTTAATGTAAAGCACATTTTATACTTTGATTTGACAAGTTTATGGACTTTAGACATACAAAAACAGTCCCAGATGTGACATTTAAAAAATGATTAATACAGGTTCTCTGCAATCAGGGAAAACATGGATTACTTAGAGTGATCTTATTTAAAAGGAAATGTTGGTGGTTTGATTCACAGTTTTGCTCTAAGTGAAAATACTCCAAGCCAAAACATGCAATAGAATAGAAAACATGTCTTCACACATAGGAAAACTAAACATTTCTTGACATAAACCCTTTTTGTTTATATAATACGGTCTATATGACTGCCTTCTTGTCCTCCACTGCTGAAGAGCACTTCTAAGAACATCTGGATTTATGTTAACAGTGCTGTTTGCGATACCTTCTTTTGGTGAAGCGATCGTTAGGATGACTTCAACTCATTGCTCTTTATTTAAATGCATTCTCTTGGGTAGCTGAAATAAAAAGAAATACACGTTGGAACCATATATGTATGGAATGTATTATGTCTCCTATGTATGTAGACCTATGGGACGCCTTATGGAATAGAATAGAGAAGAGAATATAGAGGCACTCGTTACTTTTTGTAATCTTTTGTACCGCTTTATACGTGACATTTGTACTTTTTTGATACACTATATTACCAAAAATATTGGCTCACCTATCTTGATTTACCAACACATTCTCATTCCCAAGTCGTCACATATTGATACATGGTTAAAGACCCCCCCACGTCACTTTTTGACCTTTTTAGTGTCCCCAACTTGTTGTTTTTCTTGACGTTCTGGCTGTTAAAATTAAAGCAGGATTCCATGGGATTTGTCGGACGCAGCCAGTACTGGTACCCTAACCCTGACCCGATACTCTAACCCTAACCGAGTCCCCAAACCGGTACCACGTCTGGTCCATACGGTACCGGAGGTGCTGTTCTGGATACTTTCCAGTATTGGAAGTGCTTTAACAATACAAATAAATACACAAATGTACATTGTAGGATAAAATAGTTACCATAGGTATCAACACATATTTACAGTGTACCTGTAGAGCGACAGTTTAAATTGAACTGATGCAGTGATAAATGCAGGTATTGTAAGTGGTGTGTCAGTCTGCATTGGTTGTGTGCCTTTGAGGATACACTCCATTGTTGATGATTTTGACAATTGTATTGATAGTACATGTTATATGCAGCTAGCTACAACAGATCCCTTCTTCAGACTTCTCTGTCTGGGAAATTAAATTTTAAACAACCCTCAAACTCTAAGGCTTTTGGTAGGTGATCTGAGTTTTGGTGAGAAACCACCCGTGGAGGATTATAAGATGTATGTATCACAGGAAACTGTTTGGTTAAATAAGGTTTTCCTGTAGAACCAGAATGAAGTGCAACTGTGATCTTCAAGGGTACATATCAATAATGTGAGTAAACCATTTATTAGTGAAACAAAAAAAAAAAAAAAAAAAAGTCTTTTGGCGGTCAGGTTCTGGGCCAGGGCCAGTGACGTCTTGCGTCAGTGTGATAAGCTTGGACCACTAATGAATAGATCCCAGAGCCTATAGTCGCCGATGGCGGCTAGAGACCAGACCATTCCAAAGCATTCTAGGATTTAGGAGGGCTGGAGAAACTGTCTAGAATGCAGAATTAACTGTTGATAAATTTGAAATGGAAAATTTGATTTGTTCAGTCAGAAGGCTCAATTGATGAGTGTCATGCAAAATGACACAAGAATCCAGTGTATATTTACAGTACGCCAGGCAGATCTTCCTTAGTGAAACGACACCAACGCTTCACTTACAGCTTGCAGTACCAATCCATGCCAGGTAGATTATTCTACCGGTCCAACTTGTCTATGAACAGCCCTCACATTGTTCGTAACCACAACAAACTCTTGGTTTCTCTCCCTGCAAGAATCTGCATTTTTCAGATTTTAGAGCATAAAACACAAGAAGAAAGTAAGGAGACGAGTACAGGAACTGTTGGAGAATGACAGCATAAAGTTTTTGTACTCTTGCAAATACTGCCCAGTGACTTAATATAAGCATCGTTTAGACTTGGGTCGTTGTTATTCACCTAAGTCCCGTTTGTCTTTCATTAAACTTGAGTGTAACTCAAAATGGAAATGAAGTACTCCCTCTCTTTTGTTGAAGGGTCTTGATCTCTCTTGAAGGTGATGTCATATACGGTCGGTCCGTTGGTCTGTCCGTCTTCTGAACTCACTGAATCCCTCTACAGGTCATGGGGTTACTGGAGCCTGTCCCAGCTACTGTTGGCCAAAAGTGACCACACAATCACACACATATTCACACCTAGCTGTAATTTAGAATCTACAATTAACCTATGAATCATATTTTCCAGCTGTGCAAAAATAAAGAGTTCCTATATAAATCTCCCACAGACATGAGGAGAACATGCGAACTTCACACAGAAAGAACCCCACTGAGATTCAAACAGGGGCTTCCTTGCTATGCTGTAAAGGGCTAACCACTACACCACCCGCCCAACTTCATTAGAAAAGGAAACAAAGCAGAATGCTGAATTTACTGCACTGTTGTCCCACAGTTAAGTCTTCAAAAGTTTGACTGCCAAATGGCCATGAACAGGTTTGTTTTCCTCTTTTGTTGCTGAATAGCGTTGCCAGATCGGATCAGTTTTCCAGCCCAAACGTAATCTAAAATACCCCCCACCCATAACAATAAATAAATAAAAATCACAAAAAGTCAATCTAACTAAAAACTACCAACTGACCCTCAACCCTCCCAAATTATTTTCACCCATACAAGTCAAATTTTTTTCTGCAAATTAAAATTAAAACCACCCAATTGTTGCCCAGTCTGGCAGCTCTGTTGACCAAGTCCAACTTTCTTTTCCACCTAAAACTGGGTGAAAATGAGCCAGAACGCCCCTTCACTTGGAAATTGAAGGTCTATTTTTTTAAGCAAAATTGCCAATAGATTTGCCAGCTGCAGATTTAGTTCCTGTGATAGGATTCTTGTTGAGTCTTGCTTTTATGTAGCTTTGGTGGCATGTTCACCCAGGCAGGCATTTTTTCTGTTAATCCGTGAGGAACAAAATAATTCTAAAGTGCAAAGATGTGGAAAAGATGTTAAATCCAAAATAGAGAACTTGCATCATAATACTAGACCGGTTCAAAGACGTTTTATTGAGAAATTATGGATGAGCAGAGTGATGACTGTCTAAAATTAAAGCACATTCATAAAAAAATCATACCAAGACAGCATGAAACGGGAATGGATTTACAAACTCCTGCAGAAATTCTCCTGCTTTATCCATAAAACTCCTGACTTTGAAGGTCTAATTGTAGATTAAATGGTTTCAATAGAGAAACACATTTTATGTTGGTGCCTAACTTTGTGTGAAGCAAACTATTGAATAAAAACAAGAACATTTCTGACTTTTTTTTTCATTTAATGTAAGTATTAGATGTATTTGCAATTGACATGATTTATACAAACTGGAAACGGAACAAACATTTGTAGATGAAGATATATACAACCATATCTTCAGACGGTATCAGGTTGTATTTTTTTTTACTATTTTTTTTTATTATTTTTATTTATTTTGTTTTATTTGACACAATTACTTTATTTAACAGATGTAATCATCCGAGAACAGAAAATCTCAGGTATTTAAAAATTTATCAGTTAATAAAAAAACTCACAAGTATAAATAAATATTAAATATTTTAAATAAAAACAAAAAAATTAAAATAAAACCTTTAGACAAATATTAAATCACGGCTAATTCATATTTTTCCAATGCAAAGAAAAAAAATTTCACTAGTTCTCTTGTTTTTGTATCTGAAATGTTTATATTTTGCACACAGTGTTTTTAAATAAACCATCTTCAATGCAATTTATTTACCAACTTAAGAAATAATTGACAATAAAAGAATTCCAGTTTTTTCTGCATTCTCGCTTAGTCCGGGGCTTCTTATCTGGAAGCCCCTGATGCAACACAACAGCCGGATCGGCGCCCCTCCCCCTGGTACAGGGCATCACCATACAGGCTGAGGGGGGTCAAGTAGAGGTTCTCGCTCTGATCAGTCAAGTGGAAAACTGGCTGGTTCAGAGGTCGTGGATAAGCCACCCGGGTGGGTGACTGGTCAGACAAATTCAATTAGCATTCACAGGTGATCCCCTCTTAAAGCACCACCCATGAAGGTTTACATGAGGAAGATTCATCTGCGAATGCACTCCCTGATTCCAGTAAGAAGGTAACAAACAACTCTGATTTTACAGAGATTTCCGAGCACGAGGAGTCAATCAAAGCACGCTCTGACATAACTCTGCTATAATGTGAGATTATATTCTAAATTAAACACACAGCAGATTGGAGTTTAGATTAAAAGCCCAACAGAATGGTAATTCAGAGACTTTGAAGCAGCAAATCCCTTTCTTTAAATCTAACAAATTATGATCTTTATTCTTAATATGCAAAGATGCTTTCTTTGTATTGAAATTCAAACTTGTGCTAAAGCAGAAAGAATGAACAGGGCAAATGAGCAAAACGATTTTCAGATGTACAGTAATTTCTATTTCACAATTGCAAGTACACAAAGGTATGCACAAAATGTTTTGAGTTGCAAATCAAGAATTATGCACACAGAAATTAGAGTGAGTCTGTTTCCTCTCCATAAAAAATATTCTAATCCTTTTTTTTTAAGTTTACCATGCATACTTTACCATGGAAAACAATATTTTGTATAATGTGTAGTTAATGTGCTGCTACGTCCTCAAGCATGTTTGTTTTAGTTATGACACAAAATACCTCATTGTCTGTTCTATAGGGAACACCGGGTTATGAGGCGCACCGTCAATGAACACCGTCTATTTTTGAGCTTTGTCATATACGAGGTGAACCAAACTTTAACGCCCGATTCACACCGCATGTGGAATTGCCGTGAAGCAGCGTGGCACCCTTGTTGACCTATGGTGTGGTTCATAACAGGCGCAAAGTGCCGTGGCCCTCCACATCCAACTTGCGCAGAGCAGCGATTGTTTGCCCTATTTTTTGTGTGAACCGTGAGCGATCCCCGTCAATCCTGGCAGAAAGTTACGCCAAGCCACATGAGAAAATCTGGTGAATTTTCAAAAAATAACAATTTTTTTCACAATGAATAAGGCTATTTACAAATGTGATCATATTTTTGTATTTATACAGACTAAAGAGATTAAAATACAGTCTTCCCCCTTATTCTCAGGGAGTTAGGGACCCGAGACCTCCATGAATACAGACAACCCCAGTCCCCGTCTCATCCCACCCCCCGTGACCAAAGAACGTCCATTACTGATCCATACTCCTCAAAAACACTTCTGATCATGCTTTATAAACATTTATTAAAGAACATTGGGTGAGTGGTCAGCATAAAAAGTTTTTTTTAATCCAGAACAATAGACTAGGAACTTTTCATGAGGACTGTCACTCGGTCTTTGTGCCTTAAAAAAGTACGTGCTTCCTTCTTCAACAGTTACGTGTGAGAGGACATCTCTATCCAGAATTTTCTGGTTTCATCCATAATAACCACCTGCTCTGGATGATAATTATCTTCCGCAATTATCAGGATATTTTAGAGCTGCTTCTGAGTCAGCTGATGCCATTTCTCCATGCAACCTTGCTGTGTGTGTGTATAGGGGAAGGGCTGGCGTGCTCTTCAACTGCACTCCCCTCCTGGGAAATTCCCGCTGCTCCCGCAGCACCTTTGGAAGCAAAAGTTTCATACAAGTATCTTGAGTTGCCTGAGTTTTTGTGACGAACTGGAGGAGTCACATGACTGAAAAAAAAAACGCGAATATTCAGGGGAACACTGTAAACACACAAACCCACACAGATCAGTGTAGTGTGTGGTTTTGGGTGTCTAAAAACACAATCAACGAGAGAAAGGCAGAGAGCAGTTGGATAAAATGTCAAATTAATTGTAGAATCTCTAAATAACCACAGCGGAGCAGAAGTGCCTGTTGACCGTCGTGAAAAAATCTGGTGTGAACTGGAGGGAAAGCGGATTCTGCGCACTCCGCTCCGCAGTGCTACCGTATGCGACGTGAACCTAACGTAAGGTGCTTTAAGCAAAGCAAAAGAGTCAGAGATAAATCCATCCGTCGAACTTTATTAACCGTGTTTACAGTAACTCTAGAACTTGTTTGTGACACATTTGCCATGTTAGCGTATTTGCAATTTCTGTAGCTCCCAACTTTGTTTGCAACTATTGAAATGTCCCAATTACAGGATAAAGAAAGGGTTATCTTACCTTAAACAAATAAAAAAAACAGACTAACATCGCTAAAAAAAAACGTTACTGTGACTATGCTAACTCCTCAACCGTGTTAATAACACACACACAAAAAAGTCGAATATAACTACACGTTAGCCACATTAGCATGCTTACAATAACAACCAATCTTTTCTTCAATTCATTTAAAAACATGTTTTTTATTGTCCTTTATAGTTCAAGAAAATAAAAATACTGTAAATTTATAAAAGTCTTGATTTTTTTTTTAACATTTGTTGTGTTGTCCTTTTTGTGATATTTGTCATCAAGCAAAACTTTTTGTTACTGGATTTTTAATGCTTAAACTCTTAAAAATAAATGTTGTCATGGTTTGTCCGGCTGATAATTCTGTGTCTTTACCAGATGCATGAATGACTTTTATTTGACATCTAATGTACAAAAATGCTTAATGGAGTAGTTAGTCAAGTGGTTAAACAGTGACGCATCAATAGGCTGATGATGCTGCACGTCCCTCAGAGCTCAATCCAATCCATACCTGCCGCCCACATTTCATCACTTCTGCTGACATCACTGCTGGTTTGAGATGTGGGAAGAGCTTCAGCTCATTCAAATGCTACTTCTGAAAAGGTGGAGGCCAAATCCTGCTTTAAGTGCTCTGTTTTGGAGCATGGAACCGCACGCTGTCCGTTTCTCCATCATCAGATCAGTCAGGATATTTTGAGTCGATATTTTCCACAGATCAGAGTCAGAGTTGTTTCCAAATGGGTCAACAGAGTTTGTATTAAGCCATTTCCAATAAGCAGCCCTGTTCGCAGAAAATAATTTTAAACTGTGAATATGTAATGAATGATAGATATGGACACACAAAGACACAATGACCTGTATTGATTTAGAGGGAAGAATTTCACATAGCAGAAAAACATCTGAATTCTTCTCCATAGATAACCTTTAATAGTTAAAACAAGGACAAAAAACTCTGCTTTTCACAATAAAACTCCAACAGACCAGGGTTTTGTAGGTAATAAATAAATTCAAACATAACAGAAACCACGGAGAACCAAAAATGGGACAAAGTAGATGATAAGCTGCAAATCAGACA
The DNA here is from genome assembly GCF_002922805.2 of Oryzias melastigma. Lineage (NCBI taxonomy): Eukaryota > Metazoa > Chordata > Actinopteri > Beloniformes > Adrianichthyidae > Oryzias > Oryzias melastigma. The sequence continues at coordinate 25,788,634 of NC_050527.1, read as the reverse complement.
ATAAATACACTGAGGGTCATAAGCTAAATAGAGACATCTGTGAATGATCAACCTGCTCAGGCTGACAAGAAAAACAAGAACATCTCAAAAATCCATCTGCAGAATCCTCACAGAATTCACTTCATATTTTTGTCTTTCTTCATGTCAAATTAGTAAACCAACAAATTCCTACATCTCTAAATTATTTGTGACAAACAAGATAGGAAATGACTTGGAAGATTTTTGAAACGGGGGAAAGCCCAGAGCCTTAGTTACAAGTGCCCTGAGGGGTGAATACGGGCTGTCTGAGGGTATGAAAAAGGCAAAATTGCAGTTTTTCTGGACTTCATTTGTTGCTACATCATGGAAAACATGGATGATGTTGAGCGAGTAGCTTGGGTTTGTATGTTTTTGAGGGCTCTACAGAGGTGCTAGCAAGCATGTCGCCATGTCTGGGTTCACCAGTTCATTCAGAGGTGCTTGCAGTTCAGTGAGTTTCACCATTTCCTGCAGAAGCTGCGCCTGGATGACGGCTGCTTATAATGTTACTTCTGTTAGTTTGTGGCTCCGTTTGAGCATTAACCCGAGAGGGGAAAAATAAAAATAAGAATGAAGGATCTTTTTGTTATCAAAATAAAATTACCTTCTAAATGAACTTCCCATAACCTAACCAAAGTGTATTAAACAAAACACAAGAGACTAACAAATGACCACTACATGATGCGTTTGCTGCCCAAATCGCTCTGCTCCGACGCCCAAATTGCGCCCAGGACCTTCAATCGCGTCTGTATATTGATGTAGCACTAAAACTTGACATCCAGTGTCAGTAGGTTTCAAGTACTCGCACCTTACAAACGACTAGAGTGCGGCATAAGGACAACATATGACATCATCCCCCCCCCCGGAATCGGACAACCTGCATTAACTATACAGGTCAACCTACGTTACCCGTTACATGTGCTTAGACTTCGGCAGTCTCATGCTGTTTTTTAAGTGCGTGGCAACAGGGTTTGGAAGAATAATGGCGAATCCAAACTTCAGGTGCATGATGACAAATGCATAAAAAAGGCAACATTTAGATTGCTGAGGCTCCAAGGAACATCAGTTCTCTGAACAAAAGGTTGAATTCCTGCCAGGAAAACAAGTTCAAGAATACTGACTCATAATTTGAATGAACCAAACATTAATTTAGATCTAAACTAAGATTAGATTATCAAAAACTGTTACTGTGTTTGTGTTGAACCACTAGTTTACAAAACATCAGTCCTCAATGATTCCTTTTTTATCCTCTTCCCCACCAGAGTCCTTGTACTAGCATTTAGTAAGCAATGATTTATCTGCCAAATAAATGTGGTGGTTCCATTGAAATGCATTTAAAAGTGTGGGTCACTCACTAGGTCAAAGATGGCAGCTCATAAATCCAATCGCCAAACTTTACAAACAAATCATTGGGACATGGATTTGGGGTTAAAAAGTGTTTCAGAATGAAAAATTGGATGACTTTTTTTTTTTTTTAAGTCAGAAACAATCTGGAGCTTATTATGCTGCTATTTATAACTGCATGGCAGCAAGACAGTGAAGATGCTGCCAATGACCAGCTTACCTTGAGTGAGATCCAGAGCTCGGATGAATCAGTCTTTCTGACAGCATGAGGTTAGAGGGCTCATTAAAGAAGTGAAGGCCAGTGTCCTTCTCAGCGATGTGAGATCATGAAACTTTAGCTGCAGCTCACCTGTCTGGAAAACCTGCCCCTCTTGGAAACGCATAAGTCTTCAGCGTAGCTGTCTGTAGTGACATTGGGTGTCAGTGAGCTGAGTGAGCAAATGCCCTGCGCTTGAAACAAAGAAGTCTAAGAACTAAAACTGTAAAAAGGCCAGAAGATTGATGGAATAAGTATAAATACAAGTTTTAGATTGGTGTAAATAAGGTTTTCTTCACTTCTTTGCTGGATATTGATTTTGCCATCTGCAGGTTTATCTTCTAGTTTCTGAAAGTCCAGTGACATCATCTTGGTCACTGTCTGCAGAGCTCTTAAAAACAAATATTCATGTTTATAATTGTGTTTCATGAGGTCGATAAATCATTAGTTTACTCTCTGACTTTGCATTTCACTAATTTAAAAATTTGCTGGGGTTGCATACACTTGCATCCACAGTCCATGTCCTCCAAATCAGAAGCTTCTTTGCCAAGGGAAGCACGATTCCTGAATAATGCAGAAGCTTGCACTTGGATTTTACTGCCTGTGATGTTGAGCTCTATCCCCACAACAAGACGGTTCATCGTTTGAATTTAGACTTTAAGTCTTAGCTACAGGGGGCTGACATGTAGAGGTGCTCTCTGGTTTTTGGGTTGTACGATCTCGTAGAGAGAAGTAGCCGTGTTTCAGGTGTTTCTTGCAGTTCCCTTGAGGCTCATACAACCACCTTAAAGACCCACTCCGATGAAAATGGTGTTTTTAACATGTTCTTGTGGTATTTTCCTGAAGATATATAAAGAAAATCAAGCTTAAAAGCACTTAATGAGAGTTTGTGAAGGCGCTTTTAGCATATATGACGATTTACTGTTTCTACCTGATACTAGCGCATGTACTCACAGTTGGAAGAGTTTACTGCAAAATCTCAAAGCTCACTCCAAACTTTTTCTTTCACTGAAAAACTAGCTCTATGCCAATAAATGAAAGACTTGGTGTCCTATAGTTCAGGCCAGACACAAACTACAGTTGTTAATTTATCCTCCGTGATCAATTTTCAAACAGTCGGCTCTTCTGTGAATCCAAAATGAACACTACTCTTATGTCAATGCTAAATCTGAGTCCCGGATTAATCAAAGTTCAACTGGTTTCACTTTCAACACGCATTAAATGATCCCGCAATTTGTACGTGGAGCCTGAAAATGGACTTAAAAACTTGTGTAGCTATGGAACGCAAGAGTTTTGAACACAGACGTCCGAAACGTGCATAGGAGCCCATTACTGAAATAATTACTGAAATATTTACAATCGATACAGTATTGATTTTCTCTACTTGATCTGAAATATGTAGCAATGATTACAGGAGTAATGTAATTGCGTGTTCTAATGATAATCAATGGTTGTTACATATTGTGTGAAACATTAATGGTTACTGAAAATAAGTGAGAATTCTTTCAGAGAATGATCAATAAGCACTCTATCGTTACTTTAAAACTTGATTTTCATTGTTTAATGATTACTTTTTCTGCATTAATATAAAATTGTATTTTGATGATAATCAACGAGTATTACATATCTGTTACATGATGTATGATTAATGTAACTGTTTACTGAAATCATGAAATAATGTCGTATGACATTAATCAATAATCATAAAGCTCTTCACTTTGTTACTTGAAAAGAAAAAAAAACAACTTACATTTGATCTGATCAAAACTGGATTACATAACTCTGCAAGACTGTAAAATGAAGTAACTAAGTAGGGGTGGGATCATATAAATTCAGTTCTTTTTAAGCAATCAATCAAACTCTGCCAGACTTTAGTTAATAATTCTGAAAATTAATTAACCAAATGTGACATAAGTGCGTTTTGTTTTGTTTTGTTTGTTTTCCATTTTCTAATCAATGCATGTTATTATTTCTGTAATGAGTTTGAAATTATTGTGTGTTTTGTCCTGTATTTTTCATAATCTATGCTTGAAATAAACCAATTAATCAATCAACCAATCAATCGATTTTCATTCAAATGGTTGCTCTAATGCACGTTGTCCAGACCGATGTGAACTTACTTTTATGCTTTTATATGCTTTTTATATAGAGATGGACAACACATCTGTGACGTCACCCATAGAAAACACCTCACCTCCTGTTCTAACGAAATTAAGTCAATTCAGTCGTCATTGTTACACAAAACAGATGTTGCCATTTTGGAACCAGACACGGTTAAGCAGTGATTGGTCCGAGTCGGTCTGAGTCATCATTTTTAAAATGCTTTAAACATTCGAGGAGGGGCCAGCAGGCATCGCATGCTGTTACTAAGGCATCTGATTGGCCAGTTTATAACTTGAATACTAAAAGATAAAGAAAAATATGAGAGCATGTAAAAAAGAGATATCGGAGAAAGAATGGTTATTTTGACAAATATATTAACTGAGTAATAGCTATTTATTTCTCAGTAGAAGTCTATGGGATTTAGGCTCTCTGTGACCAGCGGGTACTTCCTATTTGGAACGCAAGAGAGGATAATGTCCGCAGTTCTACTAGATGGTCAATGGTGTAAGAGCGCGTTTAGCAATGGGAAGGGGAAGAACCTTAAGGGAACCTTCCTTAACTTTATGGGATTTATAAATGTTCACTATGACCAGTCACTCACAGTATGCCTGTAGGGTCATAGAGTGGTAAAAAATATATTTCATGCAGACCACCTGCGTGCCTCGTACAGGTTTGATCATTTTTCATCCGCAGACAGCTCGTATCCGTGAGAGCAGTTATGACGAAGGCTTAAGGTCTTTCCAGGTACATAGATTTGATTTAAACCCATTGTTTTCTTCTTATGTCAGTCTAAAACCAGGTATCTTTGGTCCACTTGTGACCCAGAATAATCAGCGATTAATTTGAACTGTTTGACCCCCAGTGGGCATGGGGGCACCTTGGTTGTACTGCTTTAAGCTTCCCCTGTAGCCCCGAACTAATGAAGAAAGCAGAAAACAGATGGTTAATTTCCACCCTAAAATAGCCATGATTTTAACCACTTCCTCATGTGTTTCTGGGTTTAGAATTGTCCTCTTTGGTTTTTGTTTTTTCATACCTCCTTTAATGTGCTGCTCCTGGAGCAGAGGAGGAGGCTGCCTCTTGTCTTACATAATTCTTACATCACAAAGGTCAGACTGAGTAAAGAAAGACTAGAAAGTGCAGCTAATGTGACATCTTTCTAAGTTTAAACCCATTTTTGTGGCATTGCCATTTAGGTCTCAGCTTGGCTGTAGACTTGATCAAATGACTACATGTGACTGGCAGCTTTTGCTTTTGTGATGGAACTTTGTGAGTAGAAAGCATACATTGTTAAGATAAAAGCCAAAGCGTTTGTTTTTTTTTCTCTCTGTACATTGGGGTTTTGGCTGGAGAACAGCCCGCAGTCCGCCCTTTGTTTGGTCTAATTTGCCACCTGCAGCCGGCTCACATCTGAGGTGGTTAATGCCGCTGCCAGCATTTGATTCTCACAGCTCGAGCCAGACTGCATCGTTACGCCGGGAGATGTGAGAAAGTGCAAGTGGTCGGTGCTCTCAGCAGATGTTGAGTGTCCAACAGTAACAACCGTCTAATCACTAATCAGGGCCGGTTCTAATGAGGGTCCAGCCAACGAGCGAGCGAGCGGGGGCTTTACCTCTGCACAGAGGAGGACAGACTGAAAAACAAACTCAATCATACATTCTTGCATGCACTCCCATTTACCATACGCAATAACCTAACAAAACAGCATGCACACACAGACACGCTAATAAATGGAAGGAAACCAGGGGAAAGAAAATAAAGCTAATGCTCTCCATTGTTGTCTTTGGGTTGAGTCATGGGTGCAATGACTGGTGGGGATTTGAACTGTATCTGACCCGAGGGTCAGTCTCAGTGTTTGTACTGGAATATGACTGACTTTGGTCTGATGATGCATTTGCCCCGTGGACCAAACGCAGCAGGGAAATCAAAAGGGAGCGAGTGCAGGAGACGGAGAGGACCAGATGGGAGACGGAGATGGATGGACCGGACAAACAGGCAGATGTTTATGGGCCATTATTTACAAGCTCTTTAATCTGGGCTATTTCCTCGCCCTTGGCAATGGATAGGTCTGTGGGTCATTCAGCTTGAACCCCTCCACCAGCGGTCATCCATCTCCCGCTCTAAACGACAGGGAGTTAAGGAGGGGAGGAAAAGGGGAGATGTTGGAGCAGATGGAAAAAAAAATCTAAAGACTGCTGCTTCTTTTTAGGAACTGCAGTTTCTTGAAAGAACTATACAAACCATTTCTTCATAAGTTGTTGATGCGAGTTCAGCTGAATGTTTAGGAACAAAAAATATTGAGGAACCAGAGAAACGGAAGGCGGCTAATGAACCAGCACTTCTGCAAGTCAATATCAGACAAGAGAAAAAGGAGGAAGGTCTATCAACATCTCACCACTATTCATTGCATTTCCCTAACCACTTAGTTGTCTGAGTTATGTCATGACCGTTAAGGCCAACACCACATCTCCCCATACCTCTTTCAGGCAGACTTATTCCTAATTTTCCCATCTGCTCAATGAATATTAGCCCAATTGCTGTCCATATCGATTTGCACTAAGGTTAAAAGCTTGTGAGACCTTGGCTTTTAATACGGGTTGCTAGGCAACCGCTGTATTCGACCCTTCAAACCCCATTTATGTTTGAGCCGTCTCATAGAGCTCTGTGTGGGATGTTGTGGAAGAGGGCGAGGCCTTGATGCCTTGATTTGGAGCCTCATCTGTGATTAAAAGCTCCCCCGACTGACTGACATTGTGACCTTAACCCATGGACCTCCATGCTCCAGGGTCACTTAACCTTGAACCCAATTACAAGATAAGGTTACTTAAGTGTGACCCTCACTGTGCTGCTCACTCGGTTAATAGGACAGGCTCTAGGAGAAAAAGGCCAGCGCAGCTGATACGCTTCTAGGTTAATTCTCGGGGTTGACAAAGGTCGCGAGCAGCGGCCATAAAGAACGGGACGGCACTTCGATTTCTCATGCAAAATGAGAGTCAGCAATACGATATCGCGGTGGGAGCCAAAGAGCAGAGGCAGCAGAGCCCCTGTTCTGATAAGATGCTTTCATCACCAGCTGCCATTGCTGAGCACGTAGTTTAACCAGATAGAGAGCTGTCCTCCACTTAGCCTTCCTTTCTAGCAACTCTCTCCATCAATGTTCATGCATGACTGTGCAGTCATGCAAATTCATGAGGTGTTTTTTTTTTTTTACCTAAATCAATGAAACTTGTGGTTTAAAAGTTCTAAGATTATTGATTTCAGTTTTGGTTGTTTGTCTTCATTATAATTGGAGTTGATTTCCAAGATAAAATTTGATAGAAAACTCCACATCCAGCATGTTTAGCAGGACAGAGATTGAACATGAATCCATCAACAAGGAACAGATCTGCTTTTTTAAAGACCCACACCAACAAAACTAGAGTTTATAAACAAGTTCTTGTGACATTTTTCTTATAATGGAGGACATATAAACTGTATTACAAACAGTTTTGGCTCACCCAACCAAATGATCTGAATCAGGTGTCCTAATCCCTTGTTCCGGCCACATGTGTATAAAATCCAGCTCCCAGGCATGCAGACTGTTTTTACAAACATTTGTGAAAGAATGTTCCGCTCTCAGGAGCTCAGTAAATTCCAGTGTGGAACTGTCACAGGATGCCACCTTTGCCAAAAAATCCAGTCATGAAATATCCTAAATATTCCACAGTCAACTATCAGCCCTATCAAGCAAAGTGGAAGAGTTTGGGAACAACAGCAACTCAGCCACCAAGTGGTCGAGCACGTAAACTGATGGAGAGGGGTTTAGCAGATGCTGAAGCTCATAGTGCAAAGAGGTCACCGACTTTCTTCACAGTCAGTCGCTACAGAGCTCCAAACGTCATGTGACCTCAGATTAGCCCAAGTACAGTTTTCAGAAAACTTCATGGCATGGGTTTCCATGGCCGAGCAGCTGCATCTTTTTCAGGAGTTGGGCTTGGCCTCTTAGTTCCAGTAAAAGAAACTCTGAATGCCATATCATACCAGAACATTTTGGACAATTCCAAGCTCCCAACCTTGTGGGAACAGTTTGGAGCGGGCCCTTTCTTCTTCCAACATGACTGAGCACCAGTGCATAAAGCAAAGTCCATAAAGACATGGAGGACAGAGTCTGGTGTGTATGAACTGGACTGGTCTTCACAGAGTCCTGACCTGAACCTGACAGAACACCTTTGGGATGAATTAGAGTGGAGACTGAGAGTCAGGCTTCTCCACCAACATCAGTGTGTGACCTGACCAATGTGCTTTGGGAAAAATTGTCAAAAATTCATATAAACAAACTCCTCAAACGTGTGGACAGCCTTCCCAGAAGAGTTGAAGCTGTGATAGCTACAAAAGATTTATTTTGGTTTGTTTCCAATCAGACTGAACTTCGGTTCGCTCTGAGATTCCTCAGTCTGAATACAAAGTGGTCAGAGAGCGAAATAACTGAACCAAAGCAGCCACCATAGCTGGTTATAAGCGGACAAACATGGAGCAGCGATCCAAAGGCAACTCATTATAATGTGTTAAGATGAATGCAGGCTCATTAAAACAACTTTAAAAGTGAATTACGCTGCTTTTCACACTGTTTTCCTGGCAATTTATGTCATAAAAATGTATCAGTGTACCTTGTAGCTATATCATCCTCAGTAACCGCTTTGCAACATACCTCAGCCTGCCATGCCAAAGCATTAATAAAAACTGTTGAACCTGGTCTTCATACAGATGTTCAAAACTGATCCGTGAAATAAAAAGTTTGAATGAGTAAACAATCCTGGCAAACCGCATCACTGAAGCCCCTCCATCTTTCTCTTTTTGTTTAGACTCGCGTCGTAATGGCTGGCCACTGACTAAAGAGCTCTGTAGTCACATGGTTTTGTTCACAAGTTTTGATCCAGAACAGAAATTTCCAGTAGACCCCAGTCTGAATACAAACCAAACACAAGGTTTAGGACTTGATCCGGACCAAATTAATGGGACCCAGTCCGTGACATATCATTTTTCCAGACCATCTGATTGTCATGATGAAGGTGGCCATCATGCCCATGTCTTTTGGAATTCTTCCAATGTCTGCACCCAGTTGTTCCTGAGTAGCCTCATGGGGTCTCTGGTGCCCATCTCAGCTGTCTTTGAATGAAAGCACGGTCAATCCTGGACAAGTCACCAGCTAATCTCAGAGATACAAACACAGACATTTAATGGCACGTACTGAAGCGACCATTTGAAATCTCCAGCTAATTAATGAAGAATGTTTTCAGAGTGTTGGGGAACCCATGGCGCCTGATGATAATGCACATATCCAAAAGGAGAACTTACAAACTCAACGCATGAAGAACCCAGCAGGAATTTAAATCAGAACCTGTGAGGAGATATACCATACAGCCCATTGTTTAACACATTCTCACTCCCAAGTTGATTAAGGACCCCTCCATGTCACTTTTTGACATTTTGGGTGTCCCCAACTTGTGCTTTTTGACGTGCTGGCTGTTCCTATTAAATCAGGGGTCCCTAACCTCCGGGCCACGAACTGGAACTGGTCCAGTACTGTGACGCGGAGCACACCGGTACCCTAACCTGGCATGGGACGTGGTATTGAATGTGGTACCAGATGCTGTAATGGACGCGGTACTGGACGCAGACCGGTGATGGGTTAGCGTACCATCCGCACCAGATGCAGTATTGACTGCAGTACTAGACGGACTAGACGTGGTACCAGAGGCGAACTGGTACCGGGTTAGGATAAAGGTACCGGTACTGGGTTGGGGTATTGGTACTGGATGCGTCTGGTCGACCAGTCCACGATAGGTACCGGATCTGGTACTACTTCCTGAGGGTTGTGGACCCTCGATTTTACGACAACCAGCACATCAAAAAACGATGAGTTAGGGACTCCCAAAACATCAAAAAGTGACGTAAAGGGGCACTTAACCAAATGTCCATATGTGACGACTTGGGGATAAGAATGTGTTTCATTGGTACAAATACCGGGAATCCGCTTTCTCTGCAACGTTACACCTTTAGACAACATTTTCAGGGAGGTTGTTACCAAACACTGAGTTTGCAGATGTTTCAACAGATGAAAAGTATCTTTGGAGATGGAAAATAGCTAAAAACAGCACAAGTAGGCAGATTTCATTGGGCCATCAGACTCAAGGAAAACTCAACAAATGAGCATTGGTTTTGTGCTGCACAAACCCAGACAAAACTTGCACAAATGTTGAAGCAGAAGGTTTCCTTTGGTCCACTGCAGTGGAAGCCAGAACACGCGGTCATTCCTGCAGTAATAACTCGAATAATGACTCTTTACAACCGCTTTGATGCAAACATTCTCCTCAGAGACGAACAAAGCATCTTTGTGCTGAATCTTGCATTCATCATCCCTCACATTTTAAACGGTCACCTCAAAAGCCTTTGAGAGCGAGGCAAGGCGTCTCATCTTAACTAAGCCAATAATGTGCTACTGGTTTGTTTTGTCCATTGTCACGTCCTGGCTGTATCATGCGGTAAACTCTTACCCTGGCTCTCACCCCTCAGATCTGGCATTATCCCTGCTGGATCAAAGCCAATGGACTGGCTTAACAAGCTGGGCCGCATCAGAGGTGAGGTGAGGGGTGAGCCCAGCGGGCAAACACTCTCAGTGGGTTATGGCACGGCCTGCTGTGATGGTGGCGGCAATTTGGCAAAGCCAGAAAAGCAGTTTTGTTTATTATAACAGGTGCGTAAAAAGCTGATTTTCAACAAATCCAGGCTGGATCCAAAAATCTGATCAAGAGGAAAACCGTTTTTGGAAAAAGCCTAAAAGACACTTTGGATATAAAGTTAATCTTCATTTAATACCCAAAACCTATTTCATATTAAAACAGGAGCTAAAGACAATTTACAACCAACAGTTTGAAGCCCACAAACAACCCAGCTGGGATTTGCGACAGAGGGAAGTTAATTCATTTATCTGGTCAATTAAAGCAACTAAACTGCATCCTGTCCATCACATTTCAGCCTTTGTTCAGGTGAAGCAAAATCCTTCACGAAGCCCTGCCTTCAATCTATTCTAATAGGATTACACCAAAGATTTCAGGACTAACAGCTTCAGAGAAATAATTAAGCTTGTTATTGTGGAGAAATTGCAGTTACTTTGGTGCATTTTCCAGATTTGGCGTGGCTCTGCTCAAATATAACAGAAGAAATTCATCTTTTTGGAGGCATAAATAGAAACGCGCCTGCCTGAGAGATGCTGGGGATAAAAATCAGCGATAAAGGCGTCTCCGATCGACTGTCTCAAGAGTCAAACACAATCTGACAAGCCTGAGCGGCACTTCGTTCAAGGTTTTCCATGCAATTAAGGACAAAGGTTTCTGGTTGCATTTTGCCGACAATACGGACCATGGCAGCGCATGCTGGTGAAGCAGAAAGGACTGTATGTCCTCATCAAAATTCCAATCATAAAACCAAAACAAAGGCTTTTCAGGTTCATTTAAATGATGTGGATAAAGTATCTGAATTACAAATAAAACGGATTAACGCCGTTAATAAAGGCAGAAATCTACTGGCCAAAAAACCCTAATGGGGCAAATCATTTTGAACTTTAGTTCGAGCAGCTTTGAGATGAACTTCCGACACATCGCTGCGGACAATGAAGTTTTATCTCCATGTTTGTTTGTTCTAAGAAAGGACGGTCACAAACATAAAAAGACAGCATCGTGTTTGTGGAGTCGCACTTTGCCAGCTGATTGCCCCGCAACCCGGGTCAAACTGAGGGCAAAAGATCAGCTGAGCGAAGCAGAGAGGGAAAGAATTTGAATAAAATAGAGGGCTGTATGTAAAGGAAGGGAGAGAAAGAGGCTGAGTGTGTGTGTAGATGGGGGGGTGGATGGGGGGGTTGGTGGTATTACGGAATCAGACTAGAGAGAGGGAGAGAATGAAGCTGCTCTAACAGTGGCCTGCTGACCGGCGGTTGAACCTTTAGCTGAACTGAAGATGAACTCTAAACTTGAGGATCACGGTCACGGATCTCCCTGGGAGCTACAAACTGTGGCAGCTAGCCACAGAATGATGCTCGCGCGCGCACGGGCCGCTCACGCACGCACACAACAGATGCCGGCGAGCTACACACACACACTCTGTCGATGTTACACAAAGATAATTCCATCATCATCACTGTAGCGTAAACAAATCCACTTAAAACAATTCCACTGGTGTGGTGCATGCACACAACGGTGAAAAACACACACATCGATCCTCAACCTTTCCCTGCACCCCCCCATTTT
>NC_050527.1:25764673-25776548 GCF_002922805.2 Oryzias melastigma | reverse complement strand
AAAAAATTCACAAATGCTTTTGTGAATTTAACATAACACTCCAGCGGACTCGCCGGAGGTTGCGATAGCTCTTTAAACGCCTCCCCCTCCCCTGAGGCACACCCTCCAGGGCACCGCAGAATGCACTCTGGGGTCATGGACGGGTCACCACAGCATCTAACGTCCCGGTTCTGTCTTGTGCTCAGCAGATAGACGGACGGACAGGCGGGCAGACAGACAGCAGTAGGGGGTGATGATGGCTGAGGTTAGAGCTTCGTAACCTGTTGGTTGCGTTTAAATGGATCTCGCTTGTTTTAAAGCTGGTTTAACGTCCTCGCGGGCCAATCCCTCAATGCGAGGTCAGGATAAGCCGCTAAAATGGCACAACAACAATTACGCATCCGATCCTCTGCGTCCTTCTGTGACTTTTCTGTTTTGGTCACATATTTGTGAACATGATAGTTCGTCATCTTTTCTCTGAAGAGGTTAATTGTAGAGACGCTGAAATCACCAATAGTTTGGGGACATGCACTGCTGCTGATATGAATTATCTGCAGACATTAATGTTTCATCACTTCAAAAAAATCCTCTGCTCTCCTTTTTGTACCACAGACCCCACACGCCCCGCAAAGGTAACATTTTGCTGCAACAGAAATGCATTAAATGCATTCTTTTCCAACGGGAAGCCTCGTCTCGGCTGATTTATTTATGTCCCACAGCTCCCATTTTGTGAGGAAAGAAAGTGGAGTAGTGTGCTTAAACAAATGGATGTTAAAAGGTAAGAAAGTCGTCAGATCGCAGCGGGAAATATTTTTGTTTTTTTCCCTGTTTTAGCACCCTCATTCCCCACGGTGGTACGTTTACACACAACCTCTCCGGGGATTTGTTGGGAGCCGCCACGGTCTGCCGGCGAGGCTGCCGAGCGGCTCCACACAGCTGAGGGTCAAGGGCGCCTCGGCGGCATCCGTTCAGGGGCCGTCTTAGTTATACAAACACTTCTCAGAAGCTTCTGGAAGCGGAAATAATGTCCTTGGTTTGGTTAAACCTCAAAGTGCAGATGCAGGGTGAGCGGATTAGTGTGGTAGCTTTCAGCAACAAGGAAATTCAAAGTGCTTTAGAGGGGACAGAGGTGTGCAGTCATCCCGAGGAGGAGAGATTTGGTCATGTGATTCACCGACAGACCAATTATGTTGTTTATGGAGAATGGAAAGAGAAATCAAGGCATTAAAAACAGACGATTCTTTAATTACACTGAAAATATTGTCTTCATGATCTGAGACTAGAATAAAACTTTATTTTCTTTCCTCTGCACTAGCATGCAGCTGTTGATATTTCCTTTCTGATATTTTTTTATATATATATTTTATTGTCTGAGTGAAACAGAAGCAAAAAGCAAACAGAAAAAGTTTGATCTCCTTTACGTTTTCTTTAAGACAAATCAAAGGATCAATCAAAGGATATTTTGATCTACTTTAGGAAAAACCTGCATCATCACTTAATATTTAAAAAAATATATGATTTGACACATTTTTGCATCTCTGTGCTTTATTTTAGAAAAAAAATATATAAAGACGATTTTATTCTGAGAACTTCCAACAATGAACCTCATTATTTTTTTAAAGCAAACATAATTTCAGGTTTCATAGTCATCATTGCAAATATTTAAATGAAAAAAAAACCAGCCTATTGAGACACAAACTATAAAAAATACGATACAACAACTTTCTTTCATTGGGTTTTTAAAATATAAAGTTTAAACTCTTTCCCGTAAAGTTATGTATTTTACCATAGATTTTTTTTTAAATCACAAAAATCCTTAAGTTGACCTAATAATCTTTTTCTTTATGTTCAATGTTTTATTTTCAATAAAAACTTTAAAAAATGATTTTAACTCTTTAAATATTTCAACAAATTGGGGAAAATTATATTTTACTTTTTCATGTTTTAATTAATGTTTTATTGAAAAAAATAAGATGAGAAACTTAAGATAAACACATATTATGTGATCAATTTCAAAATAAAAATACAGAAAAAAATCAAAAACAAACTTTTATTATTAACAATTAATAATAATAATCAATAATTCCAATGTTAAAACAATAATAAGTATGACAGTAAAAATATTTTAAAATCAGAGAAAATAAAATCTTGAACATCAGTGTGTGGTAAACGTTTAAATTTAACAAAGCAAGAAATTTAGTTTTTCTATTTGAAACTAGTATGAAGCTAAAATGTTTAAGGCAAGTTTGTTTAAAAGAAATATTTCACATTTTTCTAACCATTTTTAAATCCTTTTGCTAAGTTTTTTAATGCTATTTTCCTGCTTATGTACCAAATTTACAAATATTTATGGCAATTTAAACAAAATTATTTATTATTATTTATTTATTTACAAATTTCATTTACTCAAGGATGACCTAAATATGCTCAAATGAGTTTTAAAAGGATGACGTTTATTTGTATGAATTATTAAAAAGTGAAAGACTGTTGAACTTATTGACTACCTAAAGTAGAAGCAACAACTTTTAATGCAGCGTTTAGGGTAACAGTCTGAGTGTTGCTCGTGTCCATTGAGGATTTAGCTTCAATATTTCTGAGAATTGGTCAGACTGGAGGATTTTTCCTCCTGAAAGTTTGTCAGAATTTGTCCAGACTGTGACACGACCTCTCTAAAAAAAAAAAAGTAAACCTGATTTGTTATCCATTTGGACTTCGTTTGTATTTTAAAGTCCCACTCCTACAAGTGGTCTTTTAGTTATTATTATGCAGTTTTTAGCCAAAATGTAAATACATAAATCAATAAATCTTTGTTGCTTTCTAGGACATAGTTTCTGCAGAGTGGCAGGAGTTCATCAGAAATTCAACTGTGAGTTATGGATGGGAAAGTTGGTGCTGAAGTAAGCCTGCACATATTTCCCATGATCCCTTTAAGCAGGAAGCTTTTGTCCTGTCGATTCTTGTTTGTATGTAAGTACAATATTTTTCAAACTCTTTTTTTTTTAATTTTTTTATCCGTTCCTGATTCAGCACAATTTGAATAAAGAAATACTCAGAAACACAGTTTTAACCCTAATTTGTCTTTACATGTGTCCGCCATCTTGAGACAAACGCACAAGAACTCATTAAAAACACCCTTATAATTGGAGAGGTCCAGTTGTCCAGATCCTGGAAAAAGACAACTTCACACCATCCAACAACCACCAGCATCTTTTTTTCGTGTCCTCTCAGAGGAACAATCATGATTTGTAAACTTTTAAGGTGGAGACTTTCTACAAGATTTGCTTTTGAACATCTCAGAGTTTAACATTTCCTGACAGAAATAAAACATTCACTGTTTTCCCCACCTAGAGAAACCAAATGTACATGTTCTCCCGAAGATTTAACCAACTTCCTTTATGTCCTATAATCTCGTACTGATTGTTCTACATGAACTGAGCTGAGTCAGTGAGGTCTGCACTCCTTTCCATCTTCATGACCTGCTGTTCTTTGACTCGTTTAAGTTTATTTGATTTCTCCTGAGAAGGTTTTCCTCTGCTCGGTTTTTTCATGTGTGGATGATTCTGTGGTTCTGTGGAGTCTCAAGGCTGCAGAAGAGAGAAAGTTAAGTCATCTTTCATGAAAATAATTTTTGTTTGGGGTCAGAGGAAGGCGAGATGATTTAATAACTTGTAAATGTTCAGCATTCTTAAATAAATATTTAGTTTAAGATATTTGTATTCTGTTATAAAATGATGAATTAATAAGTAGGAAAAAGAAATCTGCATTCAAAACTATTTAACTAATCAATCTCTCTGTCAATGTATTCAATCATCCATCCATTTATATATCCACTCACTCGCTCTTTTCTCCAACCATCCATCCATCCATGTATTCATCCATCCATCCACTTATTCAACCATCCATCCATTCATCTGCTTTCATATTGGTCAGAAAATGTTGTTTTCAATTTCATCAGGATTTTCGTTTAAGTCTCTCTTCCTGCTCCAGCACCATCTCCTGCACAGAACCATCTTCGCTGTTCAGTATGTTCTGTTTCCTATGGCTCATTTCACCACACACCTGCAGAAGACGTGCAACACCTTGTTGCAAACACCAAAGGACCATCAAAAGCTCCTGATTAAAAATAGACACGATCGTGTACGGGAAATCCCGGCATGGGTTCATGAACTTTTGGGAAAACCGTCGTTGGGGAAGAATGTTTGACATTTGGGTGAGCAGCTGTAACCTCCACCAGAAAAAAAGCCTTTTTTCTGCCTCCTGTGGACCGTAGTTCATTAAAAATGAATAAAGGAAAAGATTAAAACTGTCTTGTACATCTAAGCAAAAATACTTCAAATCCTCTGTAAGAGTTCGCTTTCATTTGAGATTTAGCCTTTGCCAAAAAAATGTCAGCAGCTTTAACAAGCAGCCAGGGGGTCTTTTTAGGGAATTTCCATGAAAACAAAACCAAAATCTGTGTACATCATGACAACTTCCTAAAAAGGATATCTGATAAGAAATGCTTCGTTTGTCCTGTGAGGGTTTAATAAAGCAGTTCTGGATTTCTCCTTCTGCTCTCTTTAACTGGACCATGAGCAACAAAATGTGGGTCAACGTTCTGAAGCTTTACCATCTGCAGAAACTAAACTGTGACTGATTAGAGATTTAAATGAATCTATTTTTTCTGACTGAGTGTAACATGAATGTGAACCCAGGAGAACGGGGAAATTTCTACTCAAAACGCCAATTTTGATTCGACTGAATGTAACATTTTTTGAAGGATGGAGTTATTGAAGTGCTTTGATTTAGAATGTTTGCAAAAAACATTTCAGTGAATGAAGTTTAATTTCTATGGAAATGTCTTGCGTTCAACAAAAGCAAAATCTGGTGTTTTTTTGATTTTATTTTGAGGGATTCAGATGAATTCTTATTAAAAAAAATAGTGGACACATCGTCCAATTTTGCTTACAGTTTGCTTACAGTTAAAGTAATAAAGTAGTAAATTTTACTCAGATTGGGTATCTCTTCCTCCTACTGTACGGTATTTATAAGATATTAAAGTGGTAGTTACATGGTACTTTTTTTGCATTTACTGGGTATCATGTAAATACCGCCTAAATACCTGTAAGTACCCAATAGTCACAAAAAATACCATGTAAACACTCCTTATGAACCTGAAAGTACCCAGTAGATACCAAAAAATACCATGCAAATACCACTTAACTGTAAGAACACAGTATATACAAAAAAGTACTACTAGAATACCTTTAAGTACCCAGTTGATACAAAAAAGTGCCAAGTAAAAAGCAATTAAAGACATGTAAGTACCAAATAGATACAAAAGTGCCAAGTAAATACATGTAAGTACCCAATAGATACAAATAAGCACCATGTAAATACCACTTCAATACCTGTAAGTACCCATTAGATACAAAAACAGCCACCTAAAGACAACTGAAAAACCTGTAACTAGGGCTGGGTTGATAAAATTGATCAATTGATTTGAATAGAATTAATCTTATCAAGTACACTGTAGATACAAAAAAATTACCATGTATGTACCATTGAAATACCTCTAAGTCCCAGTAGATACAAAAAAGAACCACATAAATACCATTTAAATACTTGAAAGTACCCAGTGGATACAAAAAGTACCATGCAAATACCACTTATATTACTGTAAGAACACAGTAAATACAAAAAGTACCACATAAATACCACTTAAATACTTGAAAGTACCCAGTGGATACAAAAAAAGTACCATGCAAATACCACTTATATCACTCTAAGAACACAGTAAATATCAAAAGTACCATGTAAATTCCCCCTTAATACCTGTAAGTACCTAGTTAATACAAAAAGGTATCATTTGAAAACCACTAAAATAAAAAAGCACACTTATTTTCCCACCGTCTCAAATATGATCCACACATTTTAACATGGTTTAACTGGATTATAAAGAATTTATTATCAAGAAATACTGCATTCTTTAACTACAACAAGTTGTATTTTATTATTCTTGCGATAAAGTTTAGAAAATTAGCTAAACTTTTCCTGCAAAGTCTTTTTGGGGTTTTTTGGAAGCAGACATTTTGAAATGAGCAGGAAAAGTGCCCCTAGTGGAATGATTGTGCACTACAGGACAGCAAACATGGACCAAGTTATTTCCATGAGAGAGGGGTCTCAGAAATGTGTGTATCGAAAATGGTTATAAGAGGTTAAGGAAAGAGCAATCTTTCTATTTCTTACTTGAATACTTTTAAACTTAAATACTTTTATCATGATATCTCTTTTTATTTATTTTATTTTTACATGTTTTAGTATATATATGTACATTTATTTTATTGCTTTTAAGTATGTTATCTGTTGTGTCTTAATGAAAGTATCTTCAATAACTTGAAGCTCTGATTCTGCCAGAAGATTAAATCAATATTTGGTTAAAAATTGCATTTTTTTCCCTCTAAAATCAGACGCTTTTGAAGCTCGAACTATAAAACGTTATTTAATCTGTGCAGGTCAATTAGACACCAAAAAACATCAATGAAAATATCCTAAATGTTAGTTTACTTTTTATTAGATCTCATATTGTTCAAGAAATTTTAATGACATCCTGTTGAGTTCAACAATCCCATTTTGGAAACAAATCTATACCTAACTGAACACACAAACTGTACATTAATGACACAAAAGATCATTGTGGCTGAACCCCAGATCTCCAAAAACAACAATCCTGTCAGCAACATTTCTAAGCTGATAATAGAGGTTATGGAGAGGTTGAGTTCTAATTCTGCTTTGTACTTATGACACAGTGTTAATACCATTACTCACCATAACAAACATACGGATATGAGCATTTCAGACGGGTTAGTGGTCACGAAGACAGCTGTGTGAGGTGCAAAGAGGATTTCCCATTGATCCGTTTTGTTTCATAACTCTGCATTTACACCGCTCTCCTCTGAGGTCACAGTGTGTGTCAGCCGGAGATGCACAGATGACAGTGACAGCGTGTCCATGTGTGTGTGTCACACTTTGACCACATGCTGGTGTCCAGCCCATGGGCATTACGGACTTCTGCCAGAACAAGTTGTGTTACTTGTGCTACACTACTACGCACACAGAATGTGAAAAGGTCACCGAGCTCTCCCTGGAGGAACGGCCGCGAGACCATGTGCTGGTCACAGACTGGCAGTGAGTCCCTGATCCATAAAGTACATTTGCTTTTCAGAGTTTTGATGAAATTACATTTATATTCACTTTATTACAACTAAACCAATTACTTACAATTTTATTTGGATCTCTGCTCTTTCTGATTTTTTTACTATCCTTGCATCAAAATATGATTAGAAATATGAAACAGATTTTTGCCAAAAATTGCAAATCATTATTTGTTTAAACCTTTAAATGACGTTAAAACTGAAAACAATTCCTTTAGATGTGCAAAACAAATAATTTGTTAGTGTTCAATGAGTTATTCTTATTTAATTAAAAAATGTGGATAAGTCATTTTGTTTTCAGCAGGTTCAGATTTCTTTATTTATTTCTCACATATTTTCCAGAAGATTCATTACATTTCATTAAAGGTATATACTTGAAGTCTATTTGTTATATGATCTATACTTGCTACAATCAAACCAAAGTATACTTAATAAAACAAAAATCAAGTGTACTATTTTTTACTACATGATAGCTTCCTTTGAAAGCAATTTAAATGTTGAGAAAAAAAACAATTTATACATTTTTTGACAATATTATTGAACTTAAATCCCACCATATTCTTCTAGTTTCATCTTTAAACAGGGATGTAGCAATAGGCTACATAAACAGGCATTTTATCAGTTAAGTGAGAAAATAGGCAGACCCTGTAATTCTTGGGTTTATCTGTTTCACACAATAGAAGACTTTTCTACTGGACACTCAAAAGCTATTTAGAGATTTCTATTGTATTATTTTATGATCTGATTTACACACACACAATTTAAAATTACAACAGCTTGAAACTAACAACATTAAAAAATCTTTAAAAACTTGCACAAAACCTAATTTACGCACAAATCTGATGTAAGAGTCTTTTACATCTCGGAGATTCGTCTGTAAGTGATGCGTTTAAATGCTGTTAGAATGCTGGGTCATCTGAGTTTTCTTATCAGCTACTTTGAACCTCAGATTGTGAATTTTATCTGGTAAAACTTGGCATTTTTCCACTTTCTTAAACAGCTATGCCCAATAATTAATATAAAATAGTCTAAATATGTGTTTTAAACAAGTTTTAACAAGAAATTTGTGCATAATTTTTAAAGATTTGTGCATATAGTTGGTTTCAAGCTGTAGTAATTTTAACTTGTGTATGTGTAAATTGTATTTTGTGTTTTTTTTAATTTCTCAATTTTTTGACAAAATGTATTGTATGAGCTACAAATGAAGAATTACACGCACACAGATCGGGGTGAGTCTATTTTCTTTCCACATAAAATCCTCCCCTACACACTTTTTTTAGACATGAACATTGTCACACTTTTCTCTCTTGTTTAAACTCTCAAAGTTCAAACCATAGAAAAGTAAGTCCAGTTTTATAGAGTGAAAACAAAGATCTGATCATGACCAAAGATTTATGTAAATTTGACAAACTAAATGTATTCTGTACAGCTAATCAGGGCGCAGTGCACTGTTATCAGATTTAAAAAGAAAAAGATTAAACAAAAAAGAACTTGAAAGATGAACGGCAATATTGTGAAAAACCTTTATATATATTCTTAGACTTTAAAAATATTTTTTAAATCTAAAAACTGCTTAAAAAGTAGCATTTTTTGGTTCAAATGTAACTTTTTATCAGCCTTACTTTTTGGATTCCAGCAGCTCTTAAGAATTTTTTCCTTAGCTGAAATTTCCATGGAAAATTGGGGTTTAATTGTTCCCATTTCATTACTGGCTGCAACCACACAGCTAAAAACAAGTTTTAAATAGACTACAAAGATCCACTTAACATAAACCAATTCTCATACAGTTTCGTCGTAGCTGCTTTATCAATTTGGGCTGCCCACTTTAAGTAAAAATTCACCCTCTTATGACAGATTAAGTGTTATTACTGTCAGCTTTGTACATGGTGACCCACGATGAAAAACAACAGAGAAGAACACGGACAGGATAATAGAAAAGATGCCATGAAAGAAATCTGTGGCTTAAACCAAATTGGCCCCAGCATGGGTCAAACTCTGGCCAAAATCCCGTGTTAAACCCCGGCCAAACACTGCAAAGAGGATTGGCCTATGTGCAGGAAATCACATGTCAATCTCTTAATGAGGGATTTGGTGCAGATCTTGCTAAAACACTGGAATATAAGAGAAAACATGCTGGATTTGGGCTCCAAATCATCCCTGAGTGATGTCTCAACGACTGCTTCAAAGAAAACAGTGGAGCTGAAGAAGTTATCTGAGGTCATGACCGGTGACGGTGAACCCGACAGTGATAACAGCTGCGGTGAGGAGCTCGCAGTCAACGCTGTGATTATATGCAGAATGGCCGCTGGCGCTTTGAAAGGTTTTGTAATTCGTACTGCAGACCTTCACTTCCAGAGATTACACTTTTTTCTTTACAACCGTGGTATCAGTTGTCTTGTGATTCGTTTGCTGCTGAAGTTTGTTTTGGGGGTTTAAGACCCTCACTTGACCTCTCCGCTGAAGTTTCCGATCTGGTCCTGTTGACGTCATTGATCAGACTCTCTGAGCAAATATTGGAAAGTAAATTTTTTTTAAAAACTGTAAATGTGTATTTTTTTTCTCTTAAAGTAAAAACGAGGGGCTGGTTCAGGTCATTTTAGAACAACTTTAGAGGAAAGCGGGGCTTAGGACGCATTTACATGCCCTTAAGTGACCAGGTTCCTATAGACGTCCTGGAGTAATCTGATTTCTTCTGTCATGTAAACAGGAATACCGGCTTCCTTAAACAGATTTGGGGAAATCTGGATTTCTTGAAAAGATTCTTAAAGCGAACGCCGTCTTCTCCACGAGAAGAATATTTGCTGACACTCATT
This sequence comes from Oryzias melastigma, assembly GCF_002922805.2. NCBI lineage: Eukaryota > Metazoa > Chordata > Actinopteri > Beloniformes > Adrianichthyidae > Oryzias > Oryzias melastigma. Next base: position 25,766,563 of record NC_050527.1, on the reverse strand, counting down.
AAAAATCGTTTGAAAGACAGATACGTCATAAAGTAGCAAAGAGGTCATTGACCGAAGAGACACTAAGAGGCTGAAATCCAGTTAGTCTTTTGAATATAAACCTGAAGGCAGATTTCTTCTCCTGAAACCAAAGTGGCTCAGTTTGGTTTATTGATTATCCCAATAGAACTTAAGAACCATTTTCTTTGGTGCTTTTAAAATTAATTTCACGTTTTTTGTTTGTTCAATTTGGCTAGCAGCTTATAACAGCTGCCAAAAATGAAATGAAATACAATTAAATTAAATTAAATTAAATTAATAAAACAGCAGCCAACTCTCACCGTCCAGCGTTAAATTTGAACTTAAAAAACAAATCAAAAACAGGTATATATTGGCATGTTACATAATGTAAATTCACATCTGTTTTCTGAATATAAAAATAATTGAATTCACAATACAAGTACATGTTTATTTAGTCAAATGAGAAAATTACTATAAATTAATCAAAAAAAAAAAAACTGGAGAAATGTTAATAAAAAAATCTTTGAACTCATCTCATTGATTGCTTTACTATCAAATTATAATGAAAACTCCTGAGTGATTCAGTTCCTCCAAGACTCCTGCAGACATTTATTATTATCAGAATTGTTGTTATAATTGTTCTGTTTCAATAAGCCTAAAGCTGGGAACATTTTCTAAAATGTTGTAATATATTTCAATAATAATTTTTAACTGAGGTTGTAGGAAGACAGACACATTTTAAAGTAGTTGATCTTTTCTGAATTTTATTATAGTGCAATATTATGTAACCCAACCGGTAACACACAGCAGGGATGAGATTCCAGAAAGGTCTTTAAAAAGCTTAAAAGTATTGAATTCATACATTTGGAAATAATACCTTCAAAAGTCTGAATCTAGATATCTGACCCTTAAAAACTTAAAAATTTTCAATCATGATTGTTTTGATGACATGATATAAATAAACAATAAATATGCTCAGTGCTCACTGCTAGTTTAAAAGAAGAAGTGTGCTAAAGCATCATGGCACAGACCACAAGCAACAATATATATATAAAAAAAACTACAGTTTGAATCATAAAATAGGAACACATGAACAAAACTGGAAATATAGGAAATGGAGCCCTGTATCAGGTAGAGATTTACTTCAAAATAAAGCAAACTTTATTCAGGTTTGTCAAAGAGCAACTTCAAAAAACAACAAATGATGGTATCATGGTCAGTAAATTTTACACAAAATTGGCCAACATTCATGTTAACCCTTTTGTTGCCATGATAGTAATTAGTGATCCTCTAATATGTTTACTTCAAAAAGGTAATAAAGTGAATGATAATTCACTTCCTTAAAAACAAATCTAAGAAAAAAAAACTGTTGACAAAGAAATTCCAGATTCATGACAGTTTTTTTCTTCTTGAAAATATGAATAATTAAGAATTAATTACTTTACATTTTAATAATTGCAAAAATAAATAAGAAAACTCATAACAATTGGTTTGGGTTGGATAAAAAAGTCCACTGGTGATCGTCTTTTTGTTTTGTGTAACAATAAAATATGATTAAAAAATTAACTTAAGTTAAACTCAGAAGTAAACTCATTTATTTGTGCACACAAGATTTCAAATTTAAGGTAGTTGCTTTATTTTTGGGATAATTTTTAACCGATAGGACGACTGGAGTAAACAGAAAGTTTTGATCGCACAGAGGTTACAGAGTGAAATTTTAACTAGAAGAAAGAAAGTTGGTACGCTTAGGTTTTCTTGTTTTTAATTTTAATTTACATATTTTATTTATTTTTAGGAAAATAACCAAATTATTTCATTTTAGCTTATTTAGGTTATTTTGTTTTTAATGTATTCCTCATTTAGCCCTTATTCTATTTTTTTTTTTTTTTT
>NC_050527.1:25722668-25764648 GCF_002922805.2 Oryzias melastigma | reverse complement strand
ACATAGAATATTTTCTTTAACAGACATTATTAGAAAACATTTGTTATAATTAGACTATTTGGAATGACTCTTGTATCTCTGTCAATACAAGTGTATTGACATCATGTTTGTATAAATTGTACATTAACGCGTTTGTTGTCACTTCTTTAATTAACAGACCATGAGGTCTTCCATCACCCGGAATCAGTTTGGTAAAATATTATGTGATAACATTAGATCAGCTCATATTCCCTCTAAAACACCCATAATATTCACACGACTGCAGACTTTTACACAACTTTTGTTATTTTCTGCTCACATTTGACGGTTGAAAAGTTCTCGACTTTCGTTTGTCCAACAAGGACAAGAAAACAGTTTAGCTCCACTTTCATGCTGGATATTTCCAGACTGTTGAGTCCGATCTTTAGCTCACTGTCACAAAGAATTGAATACATTAAAACTTCAACTTTGATAACATGTTTGATTGGTTTGACTGGTGACGTACGTATGTCAGCCTCCAAAACTTGATTGACTGTATAAATGTTCGAAATCAGAGCTTCTGGAAAAAAGTGTGGTGTGATCGCAACGTTACGAAACCCTGGAGGGACTGGTTAAACTCTGGTGCCCTTCCCTACAGGGTAAATATAGATCGATTTTTCAACAGAACAATGAGTTGAAGTAAATTGAAAACTCTGGCACTTTGAAAACAAAGCAAATTAAAAATAACAAAAAAATTCAAATTATTGAATAAAATCAATTTTTTTAAGAAGGCTTTTTTTCTTTAAACCTCCCAAAATGTTAATTATTTCATAATAGAAATCGAGCGTAGTGAGAAATGCCCAGAGAGTGGTGGTACGTGCTGAAGAGGCGCTGCGGTCAACAACAGAGCCGAGCATTGATTCCAAACATGAGGTAAGGTCAGAAACCATCATGGGAGCGCAGGCCCCTGGGCCATTTCCAACTATTCTGCTTCTCATAATCCGTGGAAAACTTGTCTGCTTTTTCCAGTTCAATGCCCGCTCATCTCTGCAGCCATTACTGTGCCCCTTTTCACCCGGCCCGCTCAATAACATGTGCAAGTGATCTAATATGATGTAGATTTCCTGACGCTTAAAGCTCGGGGGACATCGTTACAGGCTGTAGGTTAACAAAGTTGTAGAAACTGTTCTAATACTCAAACAACAACTTCCTTCTAAATAAAAATAACACTTTTGAATTCTTTAAACTTAAAAAAAACAGACTCTGTTTAACCTGCTTGTAAATAAGTTCAAGCTTTAAATTCAGGGCAAAGTCTATATGTTTAAGGGCAGAAAAGTCGATAAAGGTCCTGTTTATTGCTGGACGTGTCAACAGTCAGTTGCGATTGATAAAGCCCGGGGGGCACATGAAGATGACTTAGTGGGTCAAACGCAGCCTCCAGACAGTGTGTGAGAAGCACTAATGTGGGCAAACTCACGCAGACACATGCAAAGCGTGCACGGCGTGGAAACAGACGACCTAAAAATAAGCCATCTGAAATATTTAACTTACTGACCCAGAAAACGACTTCAGCATAATCTAATGTTTGCAGGGGCCGAGGACACCATGACAGCGGAGCTATGATATTATTGGAGTTCTTCATCAGATGCTCTTGGTGGTTTCTATATGTATCATCAACATTGGGGTTTGTAATAAAGTCCTCTGGATTCACTTGAGTTCTAATGTTAACAGTCATGAGGATAAAACGCAAAAGAAAGCAGTTAAATGCATTAAAAACAAAGTGGCGCCAGATATTTGTTAATGCTGATGATCTTAGGGTGTGTTCGGACAAGAAAAGTCTGTTGGTTAGTTTGGTCCAGGTCAAGTCCTAAACCTTGCTTTGGTCTGTATTCAGGCTCCTGTCAACCAGACTTCTGCTTCAAACCTAAATCACATGACTAAAGATCTCTTCAGTCATTGACCAGGAATTATGAGGGCGAGGCTAAGCAATGATAGAAAGGAATCATGATAGTGAAATACTTTTTGGGATAGTTCTTTTGTTTAAACTTTATATTTTACTCACCAACTTTGAACATTTTAGACATGTTCCTACAGTGGAGGCACGCAGCAAGACAGTAACTTGGCTAAACAGCTTAAAAAAGTACGCTACTAAGGGTTTATGACATATAGATTGTCGGGAACTGCTATGAGAAGCAATGTATATCACGTTAAGACCTGTATTCATCCAACCACATTTCAATGAGTTGCTATGTCTCGACTTTTCTCTGCTGCTCTGTTTACATCCCATAATGACCGGCTACGGTGGCCATTTAGGTTCAGTTGTCACACTCCGAGTACCGAGCCTATTCTGACTGAGGAAACTCACAGCGAACCAGAGCGGTTCCTGCTCCCGCACCAGAGTTTGCTTGTTTGTTTTCAGACTGAAAATGTGTTCCAGATTATCAGGGTAAACACACTCTGGTTCACTTTAATCAAACCTAACGAGCAAGTCTAAATACACCCTAAAATACTTTGAAGAAACTAGAAACAAACACAAAAATTAGCAAATCTGTTGAGCCTATCTTTTAACGTATAAAATTGTTTGTTTAACCTTAAAATACCTTAAAAAAATATTTGGATGTGTTCGTCCAAAGAAATCAATATCTGCTCAACCCGTTTACACTGGAGCTTTAGTTCTGATGTTTACGTTTTTCGACTACCGTAATTCCACAACCGTTGATACAATTAATGTAATTCCAGTAGATTCTGAAGCCGAGAAAAGCAGCCTTGTGCTGATATGCAACACTTTTTAACGGAGAAATGTCCGCATAATCCACGTAGATCAACTGAAAAGGGGCTTTGTGCCGTTATCCAGCACTTTAGGCTAGTAATGTGTGCAAAGCCCACATGAAACACAGCTTTTCTCTGACTCAGAATTAGATGATTCATGGTGATCACATAAACAATCAAAGAGGAAGTGTTCATTTTATTTCACCAAGGAAGTCTCTGGTGTAAAATAATGATGTTTCATTAACCCTTGTCCTATCCTAGCCACGTTTTCATTAAAAGTGGGGTCATCTGGACCCCACAAGTCAGCGCACTTAACTTTTTTTTTAAAGGATTTAGTTATCTTCATATAAAATCCTGTCCTCCTTTGTCATGGGAGGGATCACACATCAATATAAGGGTTGGGTCATCTGGACCCAATAGAATAGCACAAGGGTTTCATGAATTTATTGGAAAAACAACTATTTCCAAAATAAGTTCAGTTAAAGTTACATTTGTGCTCCGCATTCAGCCCATCCCCTGTGGGAGTGGTGAGCCGCAGACACAGCTGTACTCGGGAAGCATTTGGTGGTTTAACCCCCCCACCCCCCAATCCAATCACTTAACTCACAACTTTTCAGTCTCAGGGTTGACACTCTATGACAAGGTCATTAAAAGATATTATGAGAAAACGTATCATTTATCTACAGAAATCTAACGGGTGAAAAACAAAGTCACTAACATCTTTCTGTATGAAGATATTGCTGAGATTTCTACAACCAACAGTGAACATGACATAACCTTTGGAGAACCTTTCCAGGAGAGACCAAACTGAATTCACGAACTAATCTAGGGGGTCTTCCAAGAAAAAGAACATGGAAAGAAAGTCAGGCATCCATCGGCTCACGATTCGACAGAAGGATTGGACAAAATATGGAGAGTTCAAGGTGAAAGACACTGCTGGGCAACAAGAACAGAGAAGCATCTGGAAATAGAACTTCTGGACAAATATTCCGATGAGGCAGGAGAGGAACTTTCCAGAAGATGGAAGTCCAGTCATGGTGGTGGTAATATGATTGTGTGTATTAGGACCTAGACAAATTACTATTGCAATCCTGTAATTTTGCAATCAAACCCGGACGCTTATTTCAGTTTGACCAGAGTTTGGTTTTTCAGAGTTCAGTATTGAGTTTTCATTTGTGCCAAAAAGATGCAAACTTTCTGAGAAAACAGACTCTGGTCCAGACCAAACAGGACTGGAAAGAAAACAACCCAGAGGGGTTTGCACTTTCTTGGGTGTTGTCATTGCAACAACTTGATCTTTCAAAAAAGTTTACATAAAGGAGAAAACACAAAGTTTCTTCAGGAACCAAAGAAATGACCTTCATGGTTTTGGTCAGGCTGGCGAGGAGGACACAATGATTGCCATGGACTCTTGTCCTTTGCAGCTAAACAGCTGTGTCCATATTCAGCAATGATATTGGCCTCTAACCCCCCAGTCCAGATGCAATTACCATTTTAGAGACACACGAGCGTCCCGGCTGCTGCACAACACTATCAATATTAATGTTCTGTGACTGAGGAAGCTTTGAAAGAACTTTCTCCCACATCAATATTGATGGTGTTTCCATACATTGGAGTCAGGGGCCCTTTTTAAGGATTTATAGGAGGAACACTGGTGGGGGGGGTCGGTGTCATTATACGAAGGGGCCAATGCCATTTTTTTTGTCGGCACCTCAATGATGTACATTTTGCCGCTTTCCGGCGCAATTTCCGAAGAAGAGGGGGGCCTCAACTCACGCTTGATGAGATCTGAGTGGAGCGGGTTGTATGGAGACGGATCCAATTCCCCGGCATTGCTTTACCGGGGATGATAGCAGAGGGGCGAAAAATGGACGTTTCATTTCAGGGGATCTGGGAATGCTAAATGGACGCCTGTTGACTGTAGAAGCGGGAGGATTGCTTCTGGGACATCTTCACAAACAGCCCAGTGTCGGGCCACACACGCAGACACTGATTCAATTCATTATAATATTAGTTTTGGAGATGAATTGCTCTATATGTCATTGTCAGAAGGGTGGGCTCCATAAATTTTCCAGCCTGCTTCATTCGGACATAAATCATAGAAAGCAAAAGAACAACAAGAAGAAATTAATGAAACTCAGGCTGAACTTTGGCTTTGTCTCCTCCTGATAAACCATTTGCTCAGTCAGCAGCAGTGGCTGGAATTCACGCTGCATTTCTCATCTTGCTGAGATGAACAGGATTGGTGCTGAAGATCCAGACGGGATTTTCCAAAAGATTAAGATGTGGACAGTAAAGGTTGAGTAAAACATTCAACAAAACAATGAATTCATCCACAGATGCCTGTAATCAGATTTTTCTGAGTCCAATATTTGCCACGCAAATGACAAAAACAATCTCCTGATTAAATAAATTCTTTATATTTCCAAACAATGAGGGCTGATAAACATCTGTCTGATCTTTGAGTAAATGTGACCCAAAGCTGAGAATACCCGAAAGGTAAATGTGAATTAGACACGCCCACTTTGCTGCAAAAAATGTACACAATTCACTTGTTAATGGTGATATTAATACATGTTAAAGACATGAAACACAATTTCTTAGTGCACTAGAAATTTCCCAAAAGTCTTTGCAAAAAAACAGTGTGCTTCAGTGCTCACTAAATTGTTGAATATAGACCACAATGCATTGCGTTGGAGCAATTTTTGCAAAAAAGCAAAAACAAAAAAAACAAGGGTTTAAAATGTATTTTTTTAGTAAACCATCCGCATTTTCATCATTTGAACAAAGTTAAATCTCAAGTAGACTTCGTAAAATGCTCTTATTGATTAGATTTTCACTGTGACATCATACTTGGCATTAAAAAAATAGTAGTGAGTATGGTGTCTAAATCCAGGGCACGAGATAGTCCAATATGTCACAGGACTCACTTTTTCTGGATAATTCTTCTTGTGTCTCATCAGAACATTAGTCCAGACTGTTTGTGGATTTTTCAGATGTTCCTCTTTGTTCTGGTTGTTTAGCATCATCTTTCTCCTTGAACTCTATGGTTCCATTTCTGTCCAAAAGTCTGTTTCTGAATGTCAAATCTGAGTTCAGTAAAGCTTGACTTTCTTTCATTCTTCTTCTGGTCCTTTTATGATCTAGAGTGTGAGTTCTGGTTTGGTTCTTCGACAAATTTTGTTTTGTCGGTCACTTACACCTGACCGACCTGAGAAGTGAGAAGGTCCTGGTTCAAATCTCGACTGGGTCTTTTGTGGAGTTTGCATGTTCTCCTTGTGGGTTTTCTTCAGGCAGTTTGCTCCTACAGTCCAAACACATGCTGCAAAGGTTAACTGGTGTCTCTAAAGTGCCCACGTGTGTGCATGTGAGTGTGTGACCGTGCAACAAATTGCTAAACTATTAGGGTGTATCCCAACTTCACCCAAGAGTTGCTGGGTTGGTTACATCAGCCCTTTGACCCCAGCAGGTTCTGAAATCTGTGCTGTTCCAGTTCCTCCCATATGTGGGTAACGGATCTTAATGTTCCCAAATGGCCTCAAAGCTGCATGAATGTCTTTGTGACCCTTTTGATAAAAATAATGTCCATAATTTATATATAGACATTTCTCTGGATGCAGATCATTTTTAAGCATTTCTAATGCTCGTGTTTTATTTAACTGATATGAAGTTTCTTTCTTTTTTTTTCTGGATTTTGAACCCGACTTGCAAAACCTGTTTAGGGTTTATTGTTTACAACAGAGAAAATCCTGATGAATGTCATCATGCTCTCAGATCCTTATCGTGTCCTCTGCCTTGTCATGGTTGTTGTGTGATTTAACCTCTTAAAACTAGGGCTGGATATTAATTATAATTTCCAAAAACGATTCGATTCCATTCACAGGAGCCTGGATCGATTTGATTCAGATTTTTTTTAGATTCTTTTGATTTTCCAATTTTGAGTTTACACATTTATTCACATTCTTTTAGAAATAATTAATAATCTACTATGTTTTGAATATGTTTATATTCGTCTGATCCAGTTTACATACTATAAAATGCACCAGTGGAATAATGAGATTGTTAATATCATACAGTGTTACATAGATTCTCTAAAGGAGAAAAGATTCAAATCATTAACATTGTAAACATTGTTCTGCTTCTCCTTGAGGACGTTTCAGTTTGGCCACTAGGTGGCGATCATGCAATAGAATTACACCCTATTCCAGAAGAAGAAGAAAGTATGAGAAAAAAATGATGTTTTAGACCACAAATGGTTACTTTAAATATTTCCTTAAAAGAGTTTTAAAAATTCATGTCTGTGAGTTTATAAAGATGATTTTTAGGTTGACCGAGCGTTAGCATTAGGGGTCCTACGGGAAATTCCATTAAACGTAAGCATCAAGCTAGCACAGAAACCACATTTTGGGTTATGTTACCCCAGTTGTTAATTCTGCATAACGGGGGGTCTGTGACTGCAGAGGGTTACCTCAAATATTAGCCTGGGTCTTTAGACTTCTTCAGAACAAATTTTTCAGTTATTTAATTCCTTAAAATTTAGAAAACTTCAGTTTTACTTTTTCACATTCATGCCAACATAAATTTCTTGTGTTTTTTATCAGGAGGAAATACAGACTTTTCTTAAGTTTGACTTAAAGGTTTGTCAAACTTTCACTTCATTGGTTGATTGATTCAACACAACTGCTGGTGACGTCTTTTGGTCGTTTTAATGTGCTTGTCTTCTCACGGGACAACGGAGAGTGAACATGTACCAGAGCACCCCCTCCCCCCACTTCACTTAATACCTCACTTTATTTTGATGGCGAGCCTGTAAGTGGGACCTCTTTGGGGAGACAAAGGGTGACCTCAATTCAGTCTGACATCCCACCTATCGATCTGGCTTCCATATCCAACCCCCCCCACGCCCCCACCCCTTTGAGATGGACGTCTGGCTCGCCCTTGTCCTGCCACCCTTCGTACTGAGCTACAAGATAAAACGCTCCTTTCTATTTAACAGAATCCCTCCCGGACGGAGTGACGCGAGCCCCCCGTCCCGCTTTGACGCACAGCACCCTCCATCTTCAGAGGAGCTCTTTGGCTAAATTGAAAGCGTGTCATAACAACTAGTGCAGGTGTCGGGCTTAAACGCATGTGACTGGCCTCCATGTCATTTCTGTCAAAGACACATCTCTTGTATTTTGAACAGGAGAAGGGGGTGGAGGGGGGCTACGACACCAACCCAGGACAATTACTGTCGGGGCGCAGGGGGTGATGAATCTGCTGCCTTATTGTGTTTGTCATTTCGACCTCTGCCTCGGACCTGATTGGTATGACCGCCCACCAACCAGCATCTCAGATGGATGCATTGTTTCTGCACGGCTGGAAACCATGGTGACCCTCCTCTGCTTTCAGAGCTGCGGATTAAACATGAAAAACACTTCTGTTTGACAACATCTTTTATTTCTTTTGAGTAAAATAATTAACACAACAGCTATACTAACCTCTTTCACAAAAAATCATGCACTCTGAGTTTAAAGCTACAGTTTGGAGCTGCAACTTTAACTCTTTAAAGGTAAAGAAAGCATAATTGCTTCACCTGGTCGTGCAGGTTTGTGATATTTACAGGCGCTGATTTGTATCTTGACACAACGTATTTTGCTTTTATAGTTTGTGCTGAGCCCGGTGGTTGCCATAAATGGCAGGTGTACAAAATTGAAGTGCAAAAGTAATTCAGCCGCTGCCATTCAAAGGAGCTGTGTCAGTTTGATTTACCTTTGCACATAAACACACACTCACACACACAAATCCCCTTTGGGCCACATGTGTTTTTTATATTCATACGGTGAGGGACAGGGGAAAAAAAAAATATATGCGCCTCCAAAATGGAGGTTGAGGGGTCACGGTGTTTGGCCAGGAGTGACAGCTCTGAAATGAAGGCATAAGTCAATCGGCGACTCTTCGTACATGCGTGGTGTTGGGTGGCTGGGGGTGGCGCTGACGATTTGGGGGAGTGGATGGAGAAGGGGGAGGCTTGGTGTAGAGGGCACATGGGTTATGGTGCGAGGGAGCGCATGTGTGCACCAGGAAACTTGACGTCGCGTTTGAGAGCTTAAAGCTACAAACCTCTACCTGCCAGTTCTTCTGTCCTCTTTGCTCTTCGTCTGTTAACACTGAGAGCTACCAGCAGCCACATTTACTCATACTTCAACACACACACTAGTTATGACACGCCTTGAACCCAAAGGTCAAAGACCGTGTGTTCTTATCTTCCAGCTCATTCAGGGTCACGGCGCTTGTTTACTCTCGGCCTGACCTGAATCAACATTTGGGTTGCAGTCCATCCTGAGCAAGGAAAACCCTTTTCGTTTGATCAATACGTGCGATTCATCTGCAGCATTGATTTCCTCTTTAAATGTAAATGTAAGTCTGTAAGCAGGATTCCTCCTGAAAGGTTTCCTGAGTGTTCCAACATGGCCATCCACGCCCTTAACACCACTTGGGAGAGGATACATGAACTTTCCTCACAGCAAAGCACCACACATTGTCCTAATCATTGACTGTATATGAGAACTGGAGTGAGTAACTTCTCCCGTCTGGCTCCAAGAGTAGCACAGACTTCTATAAAAAATAAATATCTATTACTTTCTTTCTCTGCCACCCCACTTTTTTGCATGAGTTTTTTTTTTTTTTTTGTAGCACGAGTTATTCTTGTTATAAACTGGCCAATCAGATGCCTCAATAAAAGTAGGTGGAGCCCAATGGTCCCCACATCAAACGCTCAAAGCATTTGTTTGACACATTCCGTGTAGCCAGCTGTCCAATGGTAGGGGTGTTGACTTCCAACAAGCTTTTTCCTGATTGGTTAAAGTGGTTGCCATAGAAACAAATACTCAGACCATTGGCTGTATAATGACTGGATATCTTCTATTTTGCACCTCTCCAAATAGGAAGTACCTGCTGATTCTACACTAAGAAAACGAAGATTAAATTGACTTTTAGGGAAAAAAAACTTGTCCAGATAGGAAGTTTCTGAACTTCTAAAGACTCTTGACAGTTGTTGATCTTTTTGGGAACCATAGAATCAAAGACATAATTTTCAACCACTCACTCAAAAATTCATGTCCCCATTTTTGTCCTATTGCTTGTAACAAGCAACGCAGTGGTTATTCAGTGAACTGACCTGGGTCAGTTAATGCTTTAAAAAAAAGGGTAGAGTTTTGCATTGATGTTTTTGGACCATTGACACTGGTTATAAGAACTGGAGCAAGTGAGTGTGACATCACCGTGGTTTACTTACGACTTCAACCAAATGAAGTCAATTTAGTCACCATTATTCCACGATATGGATGCCGCCACATTTGGGCCAGCTGTCAAATATTTGAACGTTGGACGAAGGGAACAGCAAGTACGACATACTTTTATTGAGGCATCTGATTGGCCAGTTTATAACTTAAATATCTAGCAATGCAAAGAACATTTCATGAAAACGTTAGAATGATCAAGAACATTTTAAAAATATGGTTAGTCTGACCAATGCAATGAGAAATTTGTGTTATTTCTCTACAGAAGTCCATGGGATTTTGGCTTTTTGGAACCAGTGGGTACTTCCTGTTTGGAAGGCCAGGGGGGAGGAGTCACTCTTGCCAATGTTTGTCTAAGGGCTGCAGAATTTTGTCTCCAATTAATCATAGTTAAGTTTTAAAAGTTTTTAAGTCTTAACAAGTTTTTTTTTTGTTTTTTTTCTGAGACGATTTCAAGACTTCAATTCTCTTGGCCCACTATTTTTTAGGTAAAGTCACAGAGTTTAAAAGATCGACAATCAAGGTATCAAATATATAAAATCTATATGTATTACTTCATCATTTCTTCTTCTTTTATTTTCCAGATTTTTTTCATCTTTTTTAGTAAAATTTTACTATTTTCACCTTTCATACCTCTTTATTGGATCAAAAACATTTACTTGAAAAAGAAAGCTATATAATAAAAAAATAATACAAAAAAATGAAGCATGGCTCTTTTTTTTGACTAACTTGAAACTCAACTTACCTGTTTTTTTTCATTTCTTGATACATTTATTATTTTACATTTCATGTATTTAGTTTTGTTCCTTTCACTTCTCTTTCTTTGCACTCATTTAAACTGAAAAATAAAAATGCTGAGTGTCTCATGTGGTCTATAGTTTCCATCAGATATCTGGACATACGATCATTTTATTTTAAAATTGTCATAATCCAACTTTCATGAGGTGTAAGAAGAGATTCCAGTGCAGAGGGTGGTTTTGCTAGAAAAGCAGACACATTTAACTTGATGCTCTAAGATTTATGATGTTCCCAGTGTCTACTTTTTGCATTTATGTTTCTACTTTTGTAACTGTGAAAAGACTTTGTGAGAAAAATAACCTCTTGACGTAAATGCAGTTATGAGAGTGCAGGTCTGATAGACCATCAAACTGTGAGAAACTTTTTCCCACAGATTCTGTTGGATGACTTTAAGCCACAAGATTTTCTTTGGTCTACATGCATTTCAAGATGGATTATTGCTTTCATAAAAACTAAAACCTGTTGGCAGATTGTTGGTTTAACACAAGTCACTCTTGACATTTGCTTTCAGAAAATACTGTTTTTACTCATTTTTGTATAATATGGAACATGTTTGAGAGTAAGTGTTGAATTGCTATAAAGTTTAATGAGCAAGTCATTTGCACATGTCAGCATAAACATTTCATTTGACCTTAATTTTGTTAAAAATTATCAGCTGATGGGAAGCTTCTGACCTTTTTGCTAAAAAAAGTCAATTTAGTAGATGTAAAGTTCTTGAACTATTCATCTGTCAGACACTTAGACATTTTATGTTCAGTATTTATTTCCAAACATTTGTAGATAATCTAAAATAGGTGTTTTGCTTGTTATGTTATTATTTTTTTTAATTAAACTCTATATTATAATCTTTATCATCACTGATAATGATATCTGGCTGCAGTTCATTCAACTCTCCTTCTGGTCCCAGCCCTCCCTTGTCCCATCTGGTGTACCCCAAGGCTCTATCCTTGGTCCCCTACCTTTATGACCTACGTTTTTCCTGTTGGAGTCATCTTGTAAATGCAATATTCAAGTCCATTTTTATGCTGATGTCACCCAACTCTGCTAATGAACCAATCCTAACTCCACACTTCTCCCCGCTTCCCTTACAACTTGTCTGTCCAAACTAAAATCTTGGTTCTCCTCCAATTCTCTCCAACTTGATAGCAACAGGACATTGATTTTCATTGTAACAGTTACAATGACAATAAAGGCATTCAATTCTCCTCATTGGCACCAAGTCTATTCTTCTTTTAATTTCTTCATGCCTCAGACTGCCTTCGTCCTGGTCCAGAGCCTCATCATCAGAGGTATTCCTCGGCCAGCTGAGAGATGTAGTCTTTCCAGCGTGTCCTGGGTCTTCTCTGGAGACTCGGCCCAGTTTGACATGCCCGGAACATCTCCCCAGGGAGGCGCACAGGAGGCATCCGGACAAGATCCCTTTGCCACCTCACCTGGCTCCTTTCGATGTCTTCCTACCTTAAAACTAAACTCAGACGCCATCTGATCAAGCTATCATAGTCCTAGTTGCCTCTATCATCATTTTACATTTACTTGTGTTTTTAACTTGTCTCTTTGTTATCACTGTGAATTATCACTTTTCAATCCACACCCAGAAGCCAATCAGAATCGGTTATTCACCCAGAGCATGGTACAAATATCTTTAAAGACACAAGCTTAATTGACTGGACAGTAAAACACAACATAGTTAGTGTGAACAAATGTTTATTTTCAATTAACGTAGAGTTCATAAATTCAAACAAAAGTGGAAGGGATCAAATCAAACTCATAGAAACTTTGTGTGAATTCCTTTACCAACGGACTGCTTCCTCAGGTCCTTTATGGCTTTTTCCAACACAGATACTTGAAGTTGATGCTATGAAGTCTTGTTGGAAATGTGACACAAACAATACACCAAGAAGGGGGGAAAAAATAACAAAAAAAGTCCTATTCTAAGAGGCAGTCATAAGTACAACAAAGATCATGTCGCAACTGAGACTTTTAAGGGTTAGTGATACAATACTCTACAGTATCCGCATGATAAGCTCAATTGACGTGAGTTCAGGGGGCTCCTCTCTAGACAACACTATAACCAGGACGTGGAAAATAACTTTCATGAAGTTTAAAAAAATCCAAGTGCTGATTATGTGAAAGCAGAGCATTTCGATTCCATTTGTTTGTCTTAGTTTTGTCAACTAATTGCATAAAGAAACACCAGTCCACCTTACGTTTCAGTGTACACGTTGTATTTCAACATCATGCAAGCTCATTTTCCACTCCTGGCATGACATAATACCTGTTATAACAGGTAACAAGAGATTATGGCACAGTCATAAGATAAATGCTCAGTGACAACATCTTTGTTCTAAGGCAAGTACAGCTACTTTTTTGTAAAACACCCCTCCCTCCTCCAAATTCCATGTCCCAAGTCTATAAGTTCAATTTTTGACAATCGTAACCTTGACACCCCCAGAATAGTTCAGCAAATTACAGCGAGTGTTTCAAACACATAAGAGTTTCAATCAAATCAAATTTACCGGTGCTGTGGTTTAGCAGATGTGAATAAGTGTACAATCTGACTAGTTTAGAAAGCAAGTGCGTCATTTTTTTTTTTGTTAGTCTTTCTACTCAAGAACCCAAACAAGTGTCGCCAAATTATCAACAAACTGGACATGACATTTCTAATGCTGCCACAAACAAATTCCAAATCTTGTCAGCTTTGGCACAGGCTGCTGATAACTCCAAAATTAAGATGAGGTTGTCTTCTTCTGATATTTATCTTTTGGTCTACCCCCCCTCTAAACCTGAGTGTTTTTTCCACTGAACCCTACAATGCCTTAGACGTCTATGAATCAACGATAAACTGTACATATGGACACAATCTTGAGTTTTCTCTCCATATAAACAGTGCTAATACAAACACACACAATAAAACATGTCCTCCAAAAAGTCCAGAGACATTTTGGCGCTTGTTTCTTTATTTCATTGTATTTATTTTTAAAAATGGCTTGAGAAACTGCTGCTCTTGTCAGTGGAGTCCTGCTGTGGCAGCCCTTGATCAGTTCTCACCGAGCTCGGATCCGGCCTTTGCAAGTGTAGCACCGAGCAACGTTTTTCAGTTTTAGGGTCTGAAGCAAGTCCAACAGACCTCCATGTGAATTAGTCCAACTCACATCAGCTCTGGAGCTTCAACGGGCCACCAAGTCTCTGGAACGGTTACAAAGGAGGATTTGGCTGGCTTTTTCTAAACCTGGACGTTTGTGTCCTTGGAGTGAAACAGTGAGGGAGACGCTTCCTCCGGGAAAGCCGAGGAGATGGACCGGAGACAATGACGGAGAAGGTGGGAAGGGTTTATGGACGTTTCCCAGCCTCAGGGGCCGTTCTCGTTGTAGTGGAGGGACAGAGGCCGTTCGCGCTGCACGGCAGGCATGTAGGGCCAGTTGTAGCTGGAGCCTGACAGCAGCATGTCACGCAGCAATGTCTCGATGGGAGTCTTCCCTACCAGGCGCACAAAAAACAGCTGCTCAATGACCGGAGAGGAGACTATGCGTAGCGATGGCAGGCGGAGGAGGAGGCGTCCAAAGCGATTGGGCTGGCTGGGATACTGGTTCCGTACGTACTCCTCCAGCGCACACTGGGACTTTTCTTGGATGCTCTCAACGTGGGCGACATCCGACAACCCCATGGCATCTAAAGAAAAGATGGGACACTTTAACATTTCTTTATGGCCTAAACCAATCAAAACTTAAGAAACAAACTTTCTGGGGTTATTTTTCGATAGACACACTTTGGACATGCATATAATGTTTATTAAGTAACAATTTACAGAAAGGGGACTTTTACTAATGCAATTAAATGCTTAATTATGCATTTAATAAAGTGCTAACAGCCATTTTTACATTACTTTGCATTACGGTAAATATCTTAATGCAGTAGTTATCAATGAACTAATGTTTATTTTTCAATTTTACCAAATACATTACAAAACCTTTGTGAAAATTGTCTTGTACAATTGCTCAGCATTATGTGTTCATATCTGATATAGTTAATATGTTTGTAAAGCCTCAATAAGGTCTAAAGTAACAACAGAGGTTTTTATGAGTTAGAAAACAATATGTAAGTAGGTTTTACACTGCTTTTATCCTGACCAGACTCTTAATAAATGATGAAAAGCATAATAAGCATTACTTAATCTTAGTTAATAACTGTAAATTTTATTATCAAAATGTTATCTACCAGATTTATTCTATTGTTGTAAAAATCACAAAGTATAATTTAATTAAAAGTAATCACTGTTCCCAAATAGAATGTATTGCCATATGAAAATGTATTACTATTGAGGAAAGAATAGCCTCTTGTGGCTACTTACAGATTAAAAAACAGTTTCTATCACCCTTCTTATTTACAAAAAATAAACATTGTTTTTTTATTGCTTACTAAAAGTAAAGTCAGGTGTCGTCTGCATGACTATGACAACACAAACTATGTTAATGCAGGATTTAGGAAGTGTCATGTGAAGGTTGAATAGCAGTTGTACTAGAATGGAACCCTGAGGAACTCCAGGGAACATGGTGACCAACTTATAGAGACAATATAAACCCAGGTGTAAGGAATGATCTAACCTAGCTGTGAATTGTACCCCACTAAAATGCACACAGAGAATCATACTTTTACAACCCTGTTTAGAGGATTTTACAGTTTAACTTTAATGCAACAGGGGAATGAAAATTTTTTTTAATTGTGAGTCAGTTTGCTTACACTATTTTGCTGTATTTTTATTTAAACTGATAGTTTTTAAAGGTGGATTTGGCCTTTGAGATGAAACATTTCACTTCCTTTCTATCTACTCCTGATACATACAAGCACAAATGGCGAAGCAAAAGAGGAAAAAAATTAGTTTGATACAACATACAAACACACACCTACATACTGCCTCTTGATAACCAACTCACAATATTTACTGTTCACACACATGTTCACAGTACACAAAGGAAAAATTCAAAACAAAATGCAAACATGAATTTGAAACAGTGTGTTTGAGTTGAATGTTGACCAACACATCCTCTCTCCTAACTCCTAATATATGGACGTATGGTTCGGGCCCCCTCAGCATCAGTTTTAGGTGTCCCCAACTTGTCGTTTTTTGATGTGCTGGCTTTTCCCATTAAATCTCGGGTCCCCAACCCTCGAGACTGGACCTCTAGTGGTACCCTAACTCGGTACTGGTACCATAACCCAATACTGGTTCCATGTTCAGTACTGGTACCCTAACCTGGTACCGGTACCAAGTCAGGTACCGCGTCCCAGAACTGCTCCAGTACCGGTGATTCAATGGGAACAGCCAACACATCAAAAAGTGTCGTGGAGGGGGCCCGAACCATACGTCCATATATGACGAGTTGTGAGTGAGCATGTGTTGTGTTGACAGTGTTGTAAGAGAGTGTAGAGACAAAAGAAGATTGAAATCCCTTTGTGCTTTAACACAGAGGGCCTTTTGTCTTTGTTGCACAAACATGATTATAACCGTTAGGTAAAAATTAAAGCTAATCCTAACAAACTATTTATTTATTTATGGTGGAATGTAAGTCAAGTTGTTCCAAACTGATTTGTATTCAGTGTAAATGCTAACCACCATTTTTAATCTATTTTCAAAGTCTTTCTTTGGGTCTTTTATTTATGATTGTTCTGTTTTTGGCCAAAATAAAAAAAAAAAACCTGTAGCGTTTTCTTGAAATATAGTTTCTGCAGAGCGGCAGGAGTTCATTGTGGGCTGGACTGTTGGCAACCCCGCCCCTCTTCCCTTCCCCATTGCTGATATTATCTACATCTTAAATATTAAAACTCAATTTTTTTGCTCTTTAATCAGAAAAATGCGACTAGACCACATTAAAAACTATTTTCATTCAAGGAAGTCTTTTAAATTTGATGCACGTTTTAGTCAGAAACATCCTGCATCCCCTTGATTTCTTTTGTATGCTCCGCTCTTTGGTTGAAATGTAGTATTGATTAAAAATACTCAACGAACCAACATGGGGTGTAGATTCCTGTGTTCCTCATCCTCCTAACCTGCTGCCGTCGCCTCCCCTCAGCTGCAGGTCATGTTCAGGCTTTCCCAGACCCTTTACACAACTGAAAAGTGTGTAACACTGTGCGTGATACTTTTCACACCCCGTGTGTAGAGTAGAGCGCTCTGGGATTTGGGAAATGTGTGAACTCTAAACAAAGACACATTTTGCTGGTCTCTGCAACATGCTGCATGTTCTCTGCTCCGCGAGCCTGCCCCCCGACTGAACCCGCCCGCGTTTGCGAGGCAGGTACTCCATGCTGGCAATTTATTCCCAAGCTTTTTCTTCCTGACTGCACTGACCTGTGAGTTTAAACCCACCATCTTACATCATCGTTTTTCTTTGTCATTGCACACTTTGATCTGTCCCCTGGTTAAACCCTGCCCTGCTGGGCCTCAGTCCCACTCACAGAAAAATGTAAGTAACTCTGTATTCTAATTTAGCGTGCCAATCCCTCCCTTCCCTCCCCACGGCGGCCCCTCTCCTCTTCATTCTGTGTGAATAATTGCTCCCATTTTGGCTATATTTCCCCCCCTCTGCAGGGGGCAGCTGGACTGCGTTTTTGTCAGGCTACCGTTTTAGCTTCTGCGTGACAAGACAGCCACTGCCCAGTTGGGATTAACGGAGCTGTCTGTGCGACCGCGACCACTTCGCGTGCCGAAGCGACAGCTCTGCAGGCGCCCTTCCAAGCCAAGCGCCATGATCTTTTGTCTGATCCTTGGGCACACACCGGGCCAGAGGGGGCGAGGGATCACGGGAAAGGCCCGCTATCTGATGTGGCTTGATGGGCCTGGACTTCATGGGGGGAGGAGACTCAGAGGGAGGTGATTGCGTTTTGTCTGAGTGTGTTAGGTCATCCTACCAGGTCTGCAGGAGTCACGCTCATTAGCAGGTCTGTCTGCTTCTGTGCATTTCTGCTGCTACTGTAGTCACATTTTCTGAGGCTCCCAGTAGACGCCGTGTGTTCTGACATGATGAGCGCCGCTTCATTAATGTGTGTGCGCGTGCAGGGAAGTTGCATGAGATGCTCGGGGCTACAGGGGTTATGTAGGTCACGGAGAATCCTCCTTCTCACTGAAATGCACCATACATAATTCAGCTCCTGTGGTGAAGGCAGGGGTCCTGGGGCTTGGACTCGGTTTGGAGTTTGGGGAACACGGGGAGGAGGGGGTGAACGACTGGTTTCAATAATGGATGTGATCATGAAGGAGAGACCACTGATGAAAGCGGGAGCGGGCAGGCAGAGGTGGATCCACGGCCCTCGCACATGTGGTGGAGGTTTGGTGGAAACGCGGAGCACGTCTGACAGGCCACGCAAAGGCAGGAAAAGCAGAAAAGCAATTAAATAACAAAATAGAGGCACCCCAGTGTTAGCTTGTTCGGCTGGGTCACAAAGCATGATCTCTCACTGAAGGATCCCAGATGTGACATTATTTGGGCTAATGCAGGAACCCAGTGACTGCAGGGATAAACCTCAACCAGGTTTGTGTGTAAGCAAAACAAAGGATATTTCAGGATTTTGTCACAACAAATCCTGTAGCTGAGCAAACAGACTTGGTCTTGAATCAGTGAAGGCAAAAAATGATGAAAATCCTGCAGAAAATCACACCTGCAGGCTAATACTAATGTTTTGTACCAAATATTTTCAATAATATTAATCAAATGTGTCAAAAATATGGGAAAACAAACTTAAATTAAACGTTAGGTTTATTCTTATCAAAAAAATGTTAAGCGTCAATAGCTAGTAAGGTTAAAGCTTGAAATATAAAAAATAATCGGCTTCCAGCGTTTGTATGAACTTTAAAAGATGTTTAACAAT
Organism: Oryzias melastigma; assembly: GCF_002922805.2. Taxonomy (NCBI): domain Eukaryota; kingdom Metazoa; phylum Chordata; class Actinopteri; order Beloniformes; family Adrianichthyidae; genus Oryzias; species Oryzias melastigma. The sequence continues at coordinate 25,745,980 of NC_050527.1, read as the reverse complement.
AAAAAAATGCATAAAATACAAAATAAGCTGAGTTGTCAAATACTAAATTAGTGTTAACAAGTGGATGAGAGCCGAAGCAAAGTCTAATGAAGCCAAATAGATGCAAAAATCCTGCAAAAATATCTAAATCTACAATTTATAACAAAAGCAAAATCACACAGAAGCTGAAAAAAAAGTGTTTGCAGCCTTCAACAATGATTAAATGGACTTAATTAAACATATGACTTAAGGAAAATGGATGATATTTTACAGCAGAAAGAAGCTAAATAATGAAGATTCCAAAGCAAAATCTATTTAAATAAAGTTATAAAAATAAATATTAATCCTAAACAATATTAAACTGATACATTTAATAATAAAAGTCAAAAGGAAATACTAGCCCTATCTAAATGTGACTAAAAAAAAGATGCTGAACAATGCTAAACATTGAATGAACTAAAGGGATGCTGAAAATGTGAAAGTGTGTATTTTGTTGTTTATAAGAGGATTTAACGTCATTGTGTTTGTTAAGTGGTTATTTTTTGGACAATCACATTTAAAATAAAGAGAATACATTTATGCTAAAATGTTTCAAGTCAAAACGAAATGCTTAAAAGCTAAAACTAAAACCTAAATCAGAAACATTTTTAATCCGTTCCTAACTGTTAAAGGTTAAATGGTTTCCTGAACTGGGTTAGAAGGGTAAACAGTTGTCTTGCAGGGCGGGATCAGGTTGCAGTCCGAGAGCCGGACTCCCCGAATGGCTGCAGCGGCATCATTTACATATTCAGCCACAGAGATGGCATCAACCGCCGCTCTCGGGGTCACCTCCCGGTCAGAGCAAAGGTTCTGGATTAAAGGGGAAGATTTACAGCTTCTGCTCAGATTGTGGAACAGATTTTCAGTTTCTCGTGGATTTGAGAAAGGAAGTGTTGGAGTCTCTCTGTTTTCTGCATTAATAAATAATCAGCTGTGACACAAAGATAATGTGCTGTAATGAGATGGGAGACACGCTCGTCTTTTTTTAAGTACCACTATTGTTTTGTTTCTGTTTGCACAGGAAGTTCCTTCCACTGGTTGTTTCTCTAGTTCTAGTTGTTTATATGATCACCTGTGATTGATCCCCCCCCCCTTCCCCGCTAACACGAATTAACCAATTATTGGAATTAGCTTGTGTCCTTGAAGTCGGATTAACCGTTTAATTCCTCTTTTTCTGTCCGAGCCGCAGTGGAGGCTCTCACACGAGTGTTTTTGTTGTTAGGAGTTTCTCATCTTTCAGTTTTAATAGACAAGAAACCCTAAATAATTTGAACATTTCATTCATTTTACTTTTAAAATTTACTTTTCGTATGAATCATTGCTGTTTCATTATTCCGTAAAAACGGTAGATTTCAGGGCCACGTTTGTCCGTTGGACTCACCGGACGTGAAGAGCACGATGGACTTGAGGCAGGAGTACTCGGCCGTGTCAACCTGCAGGGCCTTCAGCTTCTCCACCTGCTCCTGGAAGACCCGGATGTGGTCCATGAAGGCCACCACGCGCTCCGCAGACATGGGCGAGGCGTGCAGGCCCGCCGCTGCCAACAAAGGCGCCACGTGGAGCGGCATGGAGCACTGGGCGGCGTTGAGAACAAAGAGCTCGCTCCACGACATGCGAAGCAGCGCCACCTTAGGTGAAAGCAGACATAAAAAAATCTGTTAAAACCACAGAAAAGTGGGAGAGAATTCATCAAACTCAACCGAATAGTAAATCAGTCTGAAGCTTTCAGAGCAGCAACCTGCAGCCCCATTGTGGTTCTCTGATTAAAAGAAATAAAAAAAATAATGTTTAATTTTAAAAAGTAAAAAATAAACTAACTCAGATAGATTCTTGAGTTCCGTTTACCAAAGAAGGTCAGTAAGCACAGCCATAATTGGATTATGAGGCGAATTTGCTGTTTTTGAACAAATTCGAGGAGTTTAAGTGTGATTTATGTTTTAAAAAACTCAGTAAGGGTCACCTAATTAACTCTGATTTAATTTTAATTATTCAGCTTTACACTACAAACGTTAAAATGAATTGTTTTTGTTTGTTTTTTTCAAATAATTGCTGAAACTATACTACCTTATACTACATTTGCTGCTTTAAAATGATCCTACATGACACAGGATGTCTTATTTTGAAAGGAACTCATGTTAACCTCTTTCAAAACGATTTCATGTTTTGAAAAGAGGCCTTTTACTCCATATATTCATATTTTATTTATTAGAAAAAGTTAGTCGTTCATTTATATTTAACATATTTGTAACAACAACATAAATAGAAATCTGTTTTATTTTTTTAAAGGATTAAATGGGAGTTTTTGGTTCCTAGTTGGTCAAATCAAACCAAGTGGCTCTTTAAGTGCTGAGGGTTGCAGATTCTTGATCTAAACTAACATCTATGATCTTTTAAGAGCTACCTAAATTTATCAGGTGGTTTTTACAAAAAACAACTTAAATATTTGGTACAAATAAAGACAAACGAATAAGAATATTGAAGCTTTAATCCATTAATGTGTTAAAGACAGAAAAAATGAACAAGTTGGGCTATTTAAAAAAAAAATGACCAGAAAAGTCTCTTTTTCTGGTTGCATTTGAATAAACAATAACACTTTAGTTAGATCAGGGGATTACAGACAAACTGTTCTATAATTTCATTTGGTGCAGTTTAAATGAATCAAACGATAGAGTTTCATGTTTGTCAGGTTCATAGATGTTTTAAATTATGATTTATTAACAAACCAAATAGCTGCAATAAGTGTAAACACCTCAAAAACTGGAGATGTTGGTTCTCGTCCTCACTCACCTGGTCCATGAGCTGCAGGTCGGGGAAGAAGGGGATGTTCTTTGCCCACTCGACCGCGCTGAACAGAAGCCGGGCTGCCAGCTCGCAGATGTTCTCGATGCCCATCAGGTTGTTTCCCTGCATGCACTGAGCCCCGTAGCGAGACGTGGGGTAGGGCTCGGCGCGCAGCAGCAAGGAGATGAAGCCGGACAGGTACGGCTGTCCGTTGTACGGGTCAGTGCCGTTTGTCAGGTACTGTCCCGGGCTGCTCTGGGAGTTCGAAGTACGTCCTCGCTGAACAGCTAGGAGGCAAGACAGAGACCACATTTAGTGTTTTACCGCTTTTCCAGAAAGAGGTTCTAAAAATTGTTGCTTTTTTATCAAATACTGCTGGACCAAAAATGACAGTTTCTTAGTTTTGTCTCCGATGAGTTGCAATTTAGTTTCATAAAAATATTGATATTATTCTGAGCAGCTAAATCAACTATAAAATACTTTTGAGACACATTTTAAGAGAAGAAATTGGTATTTAAATGATTCTGAAATTGCTTTAAATTCACAAACAAAACTCTTGAAAACAGATTTTTAACACAAACTCTTGAATTCCGTCAGCGATTTGTCACCAAAGGTTCACAGCCAGCTGAGGTCGATACCAAAATCCTTCACATTTCTGAGACTTTCTGACTCAAGAAATCAAACTTCCCAACAGTCACAACTCAGGAGAATTCAGGCTTCCTGCTGATGCGAGAAATTATGTTGGAGACATTTTTGAGCTGTTTTTTTTAATATATTTCAAGCAATTTCAAAAATTGGTGAAATAATAACTCTACGTTCCCAACTCCCAACTTTATGTTAACATATTTCCATGAATGTAAAAATATATAAATATAGCAACAAACAGGGAAAAGTTGTGATAAAGTAAAAAAAAAATTAAAGTTCCAGTGATCTTTTAATTAATATTGTGCCATTTTTCGCCAAAATCAAGACACCTGTCATTTTCCTGGACATAGTTTCTGCAGAGCGGCTGTAGTTCATTGGTACTCCCCATCATCCATCTATTAACACGCTGTCCTGATAGCTTACAGCCCCTCTAACCCCCAACCTCACATTATCAGTGCAACAAAAACTTCAAACAGTTAAATTTAAGATCCAGATTCCAGCTCAGACGAGGAAAACAAAGATGTTCATGGATCTGTTCGTCTGCATCAGAATGGAGCAGAGCAAGGATTGTGTGGCCCACATTTTAAAAGCTCTTTTTTCAAAATAAATTTGTTCATCTTCTCCTGATTCACATTAATTTGAATAAAAAAATACTCAAAACAGCTATTTTGATCTTAATAAATCTCCTCAATCATCAGAAAAAAATGCTACAAAAAAAATCACAGAAAAACATCTCCTTCATTATTTAAAGAAAACGGGAGCATAACCAATATAAATAAAGTTTAGCATAAAATACAAAAGAGGTTTATACAAATAAACACTTGATCAGAAGATCAATAACCCCCTAATGTGACAGTAAAATCAGTCTAACACAAGAGACTCTCTCTTTTTTCTTTTTACTCAGCAGTTAAGTTAATAAAATAAAATAAAAAGAATAAATAAGTGGTGACTTGACAAACTGCACCTGCTCTAGTCACTTTGATTTAACAGAAGCTTCATTCTGGAAGTCCAAAAGTTGCACATCTATGCAAAACAGATAAAAATGTGCAGTTTAATCCTTGAAATAAACAAAATGATATGAATTAAGAACAAAGACACTGGAGTCTGACTGACTGGCTCTCTACTCGTCTACTTTACACCAAAGCTCATCCAATTTATCTTTTTAAATATTCTTAAACCACAATTTGAAAACATTAAATTAAATAACGTATTTGATTTTTAATGCTTAAACTTAATTTTATTTAGTGTGTAAAGCTCCCTGATGTTCCCAACTCGTCCACTAGAGGTCAGTAAGTGTTCCACCACTCAGAGAGCAGCTCAAACTTGTTGGGCTGTTGTTAAATTTTAAATGATGAACAACGCAGGAACATGTGGAGGGCCCATGCAAGCTTTATGTGCAGAAAGGACGAGCCCCCTAAAAGGCCTGCAGGAGTAACCGAGGGGAGAGAATACGAGGAGAAATTGGGCGTGTAAAATCTCCGGGCCGGATGGCTGCTGAAAGGGTGCAAGGGGGCAAAAAGAGGAGCATATAGTGCAACATTCCTGCGACTCTTGAACGTGTCAGTGCTCATGTTCGCCGTGGAGTGGTGGAAAGTGGCCGGGCCATTCTGCCCCGCCGCTGCACATCAATGAGTAATGACAGGCAGCAGCTGGTAAAGGTATAACACTCCTTCACACCTACACATGTTATGCATCCCGCACATGAATGCATGTAGCACCCCCCCCACAGACACAGCCCCCTGTACTGGAAAATGGCTGGAAGGGCACAGAGAGGCCAAGCTCCGACACCCCCACGGGCGAGGAGTGATGATTTCGGAGAGCACCCGAAGGCCCATTTGGAAAACACCTGTTCAGCCGTCGCCACTGTCTGACTAATAACTCCATCTACTGTTACAAGAATGGAGGGGGCGGGGCAAATGCAAAGAACATGTAAGGTTAAAATAAAAACAAGGCTAAAACGGTGAGATGAGAGCTAAAAGAGTTGACCTTTACACACAGAAACAGGTGGAGGGGTGAGGAAATGAGGGAGGAGGAGTTTGGAAAATGCGTTTCAAGTGCGTGTCACCTGTCGGCTCACACACAGCAGCTGTGCAGAGCAAATGCAGCGTGACGCAGCGCCAGGAGAGGTCAAACCGCTCCGGAGCGTGATAAAAATGCCTCAGTTCTGGCGCGGCCCGCCTCTGAGAGAAGACGCCGCCGCACCAAAGGTGTGCTGACCTCAGTGACCTCTCCTGAACTCCAGTCAACCCGGGTTCCCGGAAAACTATTCCACAAACAGAGCGGTCGCGCCAGGCTGAGCCTCAGAAAACGCCGTGCACAACAGACGCTCCGGGTCTTTGTCGGATCAGCCGGATGTCACTTTTCGCAAAATAAATAAAAAACACAAAACTTTGAGAGTCAGAGCTTAAAGTTAGTTTTCACACAAACTGACCACTCAGATATGGTGTCTCTAAAAACAAGAAAATCTGTTTACAGCCAAAGTTAATGAAAGGAAATCTGTGAAACGCTGATCGTGTTGCACGTTTATTCTTAAAAAAATAATAGAGAGTGCTGCTATTTTTTATCTTGGAAAGAACCAAATCACAGATTTCAATTTCTGAGTTCACCTCTTTGTGATTAATTTGAAAATACCCCTAAAAACACAGTTTATGAAGCACATTTTTGTGAGTTTATGCAATACAAAACACATTCTGAGAAAAAACAAAGAAAAACCCCGAATCTAGGTTCATTTTTTTCTTAAAAATAATAACTGCTGGTTTTAGAAAATTTCAGTAAAGTTTCCAATATTCAAATGTATAGAAATGTAAACGGAAGTACTGATCTTAAAGGGCTACAACAGAAAACATGAATAATAGCTTAAAAAAGATGGTATGACAAAAGTTATATTTATAAACTTTAGCGATTGAGAAAAAAAGTAATTATTTTATTAGTTCTTACTAGAGATACTGAAGCTGAGAAAAGTCAAGTTTAACTGCCAAGAAAGTTTAAAAGTATGACTTGTAATGTGTTTTTTTTAAAGCAAGCAAGCAAACTGAGAAAACAATTAAATATTATGAATAGCATTGAAAGTTGGAAATGATCCAATTTTTTTTTCAAAATAAAGTTGACATTTCCAGAGTTAATTTTTTAGGAATAAATTCCTAAATATAAATAAATATATCAAGTATATCATGAACAGATTGAAAAAAAGGAAAAAAAAATTGTTCTCAGCTTCTCAAATTTAGTCTCAAAAGTTTGACTACTTTTTGATCTGTTGCAAGAATATTTTTGAAGTCTAACTGTGTCCGACTTCTTGCTCTATTCCCTAAAAGACAAGATTATAAGTCAATTCGGACACATACTTTTTTATTTAAACGTCAAAAATGTGGTGACATTTTTGCCAAAGTAAAAGCCTGATAAATGTTAGGACTCCATGAAGACTCTTTATGAATCCAATGTGTTTTTCTAAAAAAATACTTTAAAAAAAATTACATTTACATCATCTCACATCCATGACTTGTTTCTCCCATTTATGAAATGACATGTTGTTTTGGTGCAATGTATTGTGGTCTACATTCGTCAATCCAGTGAGCATTGATCCAGGGACTTCTGGGAAATTTCTAGAATTGTAAAAACTTAAAATCTAAATTTCTTAAAATTAAAATCTAAATTGGCCTCAAACTTAAAATGTCTAAATTAAAAATGAAAAACATTTAAATGTAGATTTGGACACTCCTGTATAGTTCTACTAAGCAGGAAGTAGTGAAGGAATTCAGACACAACTTAAGATAATTTCCCCGCTTGTTATGGCTCCAAATCACCGTGGTAACCTTTAAACTCCATTTATGGTCATTTTTTATTTTAACATTAAAAGAATCCAGAACGGACTTCAGTAGACTAACATATGGTCTACTTTAAATGGAGTTTGAAGATCCACTGTAATGAAAATGGTGGTTTCAACATGTAAAACAAAGAAAATAAAGCTTAAAATAGCATTTCTGAGTATTTTTACTAATTCAAATCATTGTGATTTAGGAGCGTTTGAAAAAAATTAATTTGAAAATGAGAAAAACACAATAGGGAGGGGAAGGGGGGGGTGTCTCGCCCTCAAATCAGAGGCGAATTTCTGATGAACTCCTGCCGCTCTACAGAAAATATGTCCTAGAAAATGACAGGATTTTAGATTTTAAGAGATAATTGGCTTTAATTATCTAAAAAAGAATCCCTGTGAGTTCCATTCTCTCCCCCTCCCGTCCTGGCAGCTAAAAGGCATATTGTTGCTCACTAGTACTCGAACACCTCACCGTGGCATTGCCACCGTTATCTAAAAGTGCAGCCGCCGGTGCACCAACGCTGAAGGACACCTTGAGTGTTGCTCAAACACGCCGGGGGGTGGGGGTGCTCTCACAGTGCGGCAGCGTTTGCTGCCCGGGGAAGTGGAGGAGGTTGGACTTTATCACCCACCACAGTCATAATGCCTCACGCCGCTGGAGGGAACTGTCAAATGAACATTAACACGTTCTGAAGGGACCTCTGAAGTCTCGCTCTGACAACTTCCTGAGGAGGAGAGCGTGGAAGACTCCGTGAAAGTCGGAGCTCTTTCCAGACTCCATCCGGACGACAGATTTCTGGAGTTTAGCTAGAAATCTTTATCTGAAAACCTTCTTAACACCCGATGCTTAAACAGAAAACTTTTCAACGATAATTCCAGTAGATTTTGAAGGAGAAAAGCGGCTCACGCCGCTTTTCTCCTTCAAAATCTACTGGAATTATTGTGTTAGAGGTTGAAAAGTTATAGTAAATCAAAGAACAAGAAGCTCTCCTCCACATCTCAGATCTTCAAGACATTTAAAGTCCCCCATGACAATATTTTAATTTAAAAACCGTTCCCAGTAGAGTTTAAATTAAGATTATGAAGTTTTTAACCATAATCCCTCAACCTATATCAATTTTCTTGCTGATCTGAAGCCTCTGTTTCCACAATCTCCTCTGAGGGGGCGTGGCTTTTGAAACTGAGTTGATCCCCCCTCCCCCGCCCGATTATGATAGGTCCCTAGCTATGTCCGAATTCCCCTCCTACTCACTTTAAGCTGTGTTCGCCATTTTCGAGCGCTGTCCGAATCTACTAATTCCAAAATCGAGTGCACTAGAAATTTCCCAGAAGTTTTTGCCAAAAACTAGCGTGTATCAATGCTAACTAGCTTAGCGAATATGGACCAGAATGCATTGCGGTTGAACAATTTCGTACAAAAAACATGTTTAAATGTAATTGTTAAATAAGCCGTCCACATTTTCACTAGCAGAACACAGTGGAGTCATGAACAGGAAATCTTTATATTGATTCGATTTTCGCTTCGTGAAATTGATGACGTCATATCCGAAGTTTAGAAACACGAAAGAAAAGTAGTGAGCATCGTGTCCGAATTGCCTCTAAAATCCAGGGCACTATATAGTCCTGCACTATATCGCTTTTTAGTAGTTAGGGAGGGAATTCGGAAATAACTCATGTCTCGCTAGCGTAAATCTTCACCACTGCTACATAAAAACATCCATCAGTCTGGGTAATGTCCAGCCGTACGGTTCTGATCCGGATGTCAGCTGGACGAGGAAGTGAAGATCTTCATGGACAGAACTTCCTCCAAAATCCTGATTCTTTCTCCTTCCAGTTCACCAAAGACTCTTTTAGCTAATTCTCCAATGTTTATTGACTGTGATCAATACATTCAATCATTGGTTTCTCAGAGTTCTTGATAAAATAATCAAAGCTAACATCAAAATGCTCTTTCATTGATTTACAATCCTTTCCAACTGCGGTCAAATGAGCCGCCGTTCACATTTCCGTGGTCACATCAAGAAGCTCCGTGGAGTCTGGTGGAGATTTTCCAGCGTTCTCAGTCCTGCTACCGTAAGTATTGGATGAAACTCACACCAAAAATCCAGTGATGCTGATTTGACCACAGAAATGTGAACGGCGGCTCATTTGACTGCAGTCAATGTGAAGATACCATCTTCTCTTCTCCAGAACCTGAACTAGACACTAGGAACAGATGAGGGTTTAGTGCATGTGCAGCAGAGCTGTTGATGGAAAGAAGATCATTCATTCAATCAGAGTCTGTCCAAGACAGTTTGACTGATTTAAAATGAGAAATACTCAAAATGATAACTACAATTGTTCTCTTTCATAAGTAAAATGCCACAAATAGATGTTAATAACTCTAAAATCAGGACTTTCATTGGATGGGGACTATAAGGACTCTGAAATTCAACTCAATCGGCACTTGTGGACCTGATCTGCTCGATTCGTGGTCCTACAGATGAATCGACTTGATCCACTTGACTTTTCAAAAGGCCTCATTGTGGGGGTCACTCGTCCCTGAGAGGCAGAGCGCTTGAGTGTTCCTGACTGAAACACATCGCTCTCTGTTTCTCCTCGCCTACAGCTGGCTGGAGAGGAGGAAGAGCGGACAGGAAGGGAAGACGGGCAGAGCGCTGACGGCACCGCGGTCTGAAGGAAGAGAGGGGAAGAGATGTAGTTTCTTGACATATGGGAGGGCAGAAAGAGAGCAAGAGAGACAGAAATGACATTAGAAACAGATGCCTGAGGATAAAAAGAAAGGAAAGCCGGGTCAGAGATACAGAGATAGAGAGGGAGAGGGGGGATGGGGCCATAAATTACGCCGGGGTGTCTGCCATAATCCATTTCCTGCTTTTTAATTGGTGAACTGTGGCTAATGCAGACGAATCAGCTTGTCAGAGGAGGGGAAAAAGCGAGAAAATGATGATTCTGAGCAGAAATGAAGAGAAAAAAGCCTGAAATGTGCAGAAAAGCTTCTGAATGAACGTGGGTTATGGAGGAAGTGCTTAAAACAGAGCTAACATGCAGCTTTTAAATGCCACTTCAGCAAGCAGCGGCCGCAGAGTGCTGCCTGACTTCTGCGGGTTAGCCTGTGGGTCAGACTCTTAGTGGAATTACAGCAGCTAAATACAATTAAGGCCTATCAACATTTGGACTGAAAGGTCACCGAGCGGCAGCGGCGCTGCTGGATAATGGATCCAACTCAGTCCAGTTCAAGTGTTTGTTCCACAGAAACATAAAGAGACATTTATTTATCAGTAGAAGGACATTTAATACACGGGGAATATGATGTGCTGCCTAAAGACCAAGAGGATTTCTGTGCGACTTGCAGTTTTATTTTGGCCCTGAACTCTGACCTGCAGGTCAAATCGAAGACAAACGGACTCTCAAAGGTTGTTTTGACGTGGAGGCGTGGCTTGGCGCTCTGGTAAAACGAGTTCTGCCTGTTGAGGGTGAGATTGAAGATTTTCTGTCAAAAAACATTAAAGGTTCCAATGATGGACACAGTTGTTGACCAAACTTCCTAGTTCATTTCCCTGTTTTAGATTCTCAGAAAAAATTTAATTAAATTATCCATAATTTAATAAATTTGTTTCATAGTTAAGGCAGTCATAAAGCCCCAAATAAAAACGATTTTAAAGATTAAAAATCGAGCCAGAGTCTGTATCGGACAATATTTGCATAATTTATCAGTTATCAGACTGATACTAATAAAATCCACTGATATAGTTCTGACTGCTTTCAGACACACTTTATTTTTAACATGGATACTCGTTCCTCATAGATCCCTGCATGCCAATGGAAAGCTTGTGGTTCACAGGAACGTCTACTGGTCAGTAAATGTTTTCAGATATATTTTCAAAGTTTTAAAGTGATCCTACGAGATGCTTTGCTGTATGTTAAAAAGGTCAAGTATAATGTGATTGTACAGTAAAAATATAGTTGTGCATTTTTTAAAGGAACAAAAAGAAAATCTGTTCTTGGTGATATTGCAGACACTTAAATATGGGTTATCTCAAGTATCGTTATCGATACATATTGGTTATCGGCAAATATCGGTATCAGTAAATATCGGTTATCGGCCACACATTGAAAAAAATGAAATTTTGGATAAATTTTTTAAATGCTATATTTTGTTAAATTTTAAATGATAAGTTTTCATCAAATTAACTTTTTGAGTTGATGGTTTATTCAACTTAAAAATGTAATTTGATAAAAACTACTATTTTTAAATGTAACAAATGACAGAGCTTTAGTTAATTGGTACAATGTTTCACTTTTTACTGTGTATTTGCATGGGAAATATCGGTTGTTGATAAAAAAAAAAAAAGATATTTAGAAGCTTTGCTATTCTTCACCCGTCTGGGAAAACATCTCGACTACCGACGGCTGCTCCCATGTGGAGACCCACAACAACGCACAACACAACAACCGTCTGTATCTGGAGTATTAAACCAGACATCTTAGACAATTTCACACTTTTTGGTTCTTGGCACAGAAGCAGGAATAGGCCACCCCTGTGGGTGGTGTGTGAATGGACAACAGGAGAGTGGAGGGAGAACAAAGACAGACCTCGGTTAATTCTTTATTTCAGACTAATCTGTGAAAGCGGCTGATAATGACAAACTGCTTTTGATTTTTTGGTCTAAAATAAGTGAGCAAACCTTTATTTATGCAGCACATTTCACAGAAGGCAACTCACAAAGTATTTTTTAAAAGTTAAAATACAAGACAAATCAATAAAAAACTTCATATATTAGATAAGTACAGGAAAATGATAAAACATAAATGGCAGATAGCAACTTAAAAAGTGGAGGAATGTTAAATTTAATTAAAATATTAGCTAAAAAGAAACGTGTTGAGGTGACTTTTAAAACACTCGACAGTCAATCTGACGCAGTGGTAACGGGACGGGGTCCCAGAGTTGAAATGAGTCTAAAATTTTGAGTCAAGTGACAATATAAAAACGTTTTTGACAGTTAAAATTCCTAAATAATCTTTGCAGCTTCGGTTCTGACTCATCTGAACCTTCTTTAATAATATCTGACACGTTTTAAAGATTTAATAAAAAAAAAAAAAAAACATAAAGTAAAACTTTATCCAAAAAAAAGACTTTTGTTTGCATGAATCAAAATTAAAAAAAAGCCAAATAGATTTCACTTGTTAATTAATAATGTGAATTTGTAAAACTATTTTCAAGTATTTATGAGTGGTCAGACGCAGGACTGAGAGGTGAATAATATCAGAAAATCCACAAGTTCTACTTTGCAACAGTATATTCATGAGCTTTCTGCAGATGTGAGTCTTCCAGACTCAAAAAAAGGGTAATAATCTCAATGGAAAAACTTTTTGGTTTCTGATTAATTCTTCTTTATCCTAAGTATGTACTTTAACTGCAAAAACTCCAAAGCAAGAGACGTGAGGACGATGTGCAGCTCCTCAAGTCTTCAGTAAACAGGATTAGTTCAGCTCATTCTTTCTTTATTTACAAGCTGGACGACTGTTTGATTCTACTTTAGCATTAAAGAGGATAAATTCAAATAACTGAGTCAAAAAATGTATTTCTTAATCCACTTCCTTCAACGCAAACGCCTCCTTCCTTCTAAAAGCTCCTGACATTTGTAAAAAGATCATTTGAAGCGTTTAGCGTCAGCAAAGACTGCTGTGTTCAACAGATCCAGAAGATTAAAAGAAAACTTGTGATGTAAAGTTTCTCTTTTGACAATTTGAACATAAGAAGGTGGACTTTCTCCACCTGACCACTAGATGTCAGTAACTGTTTTACGCTGCTTCTTTTCCAGCTGATAAAACAAGATTAAATTCATATATTCAAACAGTTTATGAGTTGATTTAAATGGAAATGTAATAAAGATTGTGCGTAAAGAGGGAAACCAAACAGGAAAAATGAGAATGGTGACAAACTGCTGCACTTTTTACTATCTATTTATTTGGAATGAGTCCGTCTGCGCTCGGAGCTTCTTAAATATTTTCGTATTTTAGCTCATTTCAGTCAAAGTAAGATATTATTATGGAATCACATTATTTAAAAGAAAACAGTTCAACTGTTGAAAAGAAGCTGCTTCTTTTTTGTGAGCGTTTACCTAGATGGAAACTATAAAAGATATTTTTGAGGCACAAAAGTTTGTGACGTTTTTCTCCGGTATTTTATTAGAAGTGATGATGGGCGGTGAAAGATTCTGAGCTCTTTTGATTATGAAGTTTCAAAACACTCTTGACTGACATCTTGTGGGGTTTTTATCCTCTTAATGGTGGAGAAACATCTTTAAACGCACACAGAAGATGTTTTTTTGTTCACCTCTTTCTGCATGTTTGATGCTGGTTCAGTTTTCGGCAGAGGTTCAGTCATTTGAGTTTGAACAAAAACATCTCGTTGGAATATTCCAGCACATTCCTTTTTCCTGACAGAAGAGAGGATCTTTTCTTTGAGTGGAATCAGACCAGACTGGAGTCCACACGCCTGGACTTCACGTTCAGTTTGTTGACAGCTTTGCTTTATTTTTGCCTGACCTATATTGTGTGCTGCTGGGAGATTTTTATCAGGGTGTAATGTGGGTCAGGAGGAGGAAGCAGCCTTCCTGCAGAGGATGCTCAGCGTGACATTATCGCCACACTCCAGTATTTCTACCAGCTGAGCGCATGTGCGTGTCGCACAGCTGATTTGTGACACGAACACCAAACTTTACGCTGCGTCTGTGAGCGTGGGGAGTTTGAGCTCCTGTTTTCTGCCCTCCGAGGCTCGGAGCGCTCCCCTGTGCACAGGTACCTGTCATGTCCACTCTCTCTGCTCCCTGTTCATCCTGCACACTGACAGAGAAACACGTGTAGCTGTCTGGTGACTTTTAGTGGTTCGATACCTGCAGGAGCCAGCTCTGAAGTGCTGCCAATCAGATCGCGCTCAGCAGAAACGGGTCAAACATTCCCTTTGGGGGCAAAAGAGACGCTCTTAGAAGCCAAGAACTTTTGAATCACTCATGAAACGTCGAGGAACGACTTTCCTGGTGACTAAATATTAATTTAGCAGAAATCCTGCAGGAGTTTCATCGCTGCACAAAGAGGGATTTTCAGCATGAAGCTGTCCAAAATGTAAACGCTAATTGCAGCAAAGCCTCTCTGCTCTGCACACCAGAGCCTCTCAGATCTTCTGCACATGCATATTTCACCTGGATCATGACAGAGAACAAACACTGCGCCCCACCGACAGCCTCAGGTGACCCTGTTGAATAATACAGAAAACATGACTTATGGATGACCTCTGGGGACTCAACAATCCTGACACTTGTTGAGCTCTTTAATCTCGCAATTCCAGGAAATAGATGTCACAGCAGATTTTTCACCTCCTCTTTTGTTTCAGATTTTCATGAATATTAAACTCAAGTTGAAAATGTTTTATTCATCCTGTTACTTTTTAGATTTGCTGTTTGGATTTTGTCATGGAATCACCGGACAGTTTCTGAACATTTGAGAGGAACAACAGCTCCAACCTCCAAGAGACATGGTTTCCAAATAACTTTTCCTGACACTGTTCCCTCTCATGTTGCGAATTTAAAGACAGAAAGTTGAGACAAAGACTTCCTCTGCTGACAGAAAGTGGCATCTCAAAGATGTTGTCATCACGAGACTTAATCAGATGGATTGGCTCCTTTTCTCTGTTTCTGGAGCGCGTCAGGCGCTCTCCTCGGGTTCATTCAGTCAGAAAGGAGCATGACTGACTCTGCGTGGCTCGCGGGGCTTTTGTACGCGTGTACAGTCCCACACACGCACTTCCACAAAGACACAGGGTTTCACTTGCGGGAAGCCTTGAGGGATCCGCTGGGATCGGAGACGGCGGGAAGGCGGGCGGGCATTCCGACCGACCGTCATTCCCGCTTTTGGTGAGGAACAAAGAGCGGCGGGGTGTCTGTCCCTCAGCATCTATTGCCCGAGTGTCCTTGAGCAACGCCGGCTGTCGCTGACCCTATTCTGTCCTTGTGATGGAGAGTAACTAGGGCGAAAGGGGACGTCTTCATTGATTGAGCAGACATTTGCGCAGTCCCTTTTGCGCATTAAAGTGCTATTTTTGCCCTAAAAGTCTTATTTCATTCACCCTCCTGTTCTCTCAGGACAATAGCGGCCAAACAACGCCACGCAAAGCGCGTAAAGCTGCCAAAAAAACGGACGCAGTCCGCGCCGCCGCAGACGCAGCAATTAGCAGAAATCAGTTTGGTCCCAGTTTGGTTTTACGAGATGAAGTCCGCACCGGCGCGCGCCTCGTGGACGGGGTGCTGCAGCTTAATCATAATTAATAAGAGAAGCGCTGCTCTGCACCAACACGTTTCCACTCCAGCCTCTTTGGCGTCAACTGACCCGTTCCTAATGCAACACAATGCAACAAATGTAGCGGCATCCTCTTATGGCGGCTCGGGGTGTCGGTGAACAAACAGCATAATTACCGCAGAGAGACAAAGGGGGTGGGGGGGTGATCAGAGCGCGCGGGTGAACAGTTGGGATTTGGAGAATGGATGTGGAAGAAGAAGAGACGCTGTGGTGCCGCAGGTGAGGATTGATTGTCCACCGATAACTGACAGGAAAGCTGTTTACTGTGCGCGCGCACCATTAAAGGACTCCACGCGCACATTTGTCATGTTTACAAAGTTTTTCTTCTTTTGTGCCAAGCAGTGGAACATAAACCCAAAGCTCCACATTTCCAGAACAACGCACGTTTCCATGCGTAAAATGTGCCATAACGCACCTTGTGATGATATTTGGCAAAGTAATTATTCTAATGGAGCAGCGCGTGCAACAACTCATCTCTAGGTATGAGTGGTTGGAGAGGGTGCAATTACTTTTTGTGGTTTTAAAGCATCGCCTCACAGCTTTTACGCACAACTTTACGCACGAACGCGCGTCCTAAACACCTCTCTCCATGGGTCAGAAAAGCGGAGCCTACCTTCTCTCCTCATGCCAACTTTCAGGCACTTCTTCAGCCGGCAGTACTGACACTGGTTCCGGTGGTGCTGGTCGATGGGACAGTCTCGGTTCCCCCGGCAGGTGTAGGTGAGGTTCCGCCTCACGGAGCGTTTGAAGAAGCTTTTGCATCCCTCGCAGGTGAACTGACCGTAATGCTTCCCGCTCGATTTGTCCCCGCACACCATGCAGTCCACGTTGGGGATCTTGTCCCCGGAAAGTGCGTCGTTCCCCGGGGTGGAACCGTTGGGAGTCCCCGGGCCCCCTCCAGGCTCCTGGCCGCACATCTGGAGCTGAGAGCCCGGATCTGCAGAAATGTTCTCTGGCCACTGGTTTACTACCATTGCCATGCTATCCCACAAACACTCAGTCCCCGCTCAAATCACAGAAGGAGTCAGATGAAGCGCCGTCTTTAAGGTCAAAAGTTAAAAAAAAAAAAAAAAAGTAGACTCCCACTCTTCCAATTCAGTCTTTTGCGCAAAAAATGTTGAATCAGTTTTTTCTCTTCTTCAGAATTCTGTCTGAAGATATTTACTATCAGAATATCATCATGATCAAAGGGTGAAAGCGCAGCCAACAAGTCCCGGGTCTCCTCAGTGCGCAGAGATCCATAAACACGAGGAAAAACTCCCGAAAGTCACTAAAACAAATCAAAACTTTCCTTTCTTCTTTAACATGCAGCCAAAAGGAGGACACTCTCCAGACTGACTAATTCCTAAACCGATTCTACTTTTGGATCTTCTCTGATTTATTTCTGCATGCTCCCTGCTCTCAGTAGTAAATGAAATGATTTAGTCCCGGCAGGATCTTGGAGGCGGGCGGAGAGCAGTCCCGGCTCCACTTGTGTCTGCGCGCGCCTGCAGAAGGAGAGGAGCGCTGTGGTTCTTGACGCAAACGTCCTCCGCGCACGAGCCGAGCAGAGATCCGCGCTCAGAGCCGCTTCTCTCCCTTCACCATGCGTCCTGACTCTGACAGGCAAAGCTTCAAATTGGGGAAAGTGTCACCAGCAGGAGACCTCGCGCGGACGCCCGCCCCTGCGCGCGCTCCATATAAGGTCAGAAAAGCCAAATAAGGTCGCCTCCCCTCCCGTCAGAGCGAGGAGGGAGACGAATGGAGCCCGTCGCTATTGGCAAGCGAAGTCTGGGAAAAAGCACGAGGAGCTCCGTGATTGGACCCGGGATCGATTTGACTGACAGGCTCGGTTCGGAGCCGTGCTTCTCCGTTCTGGAGAGACTAAAGTTTGAGTAAGAAAAATATACTTCTATGTAAACTTTTTAGGTCTTTAGGGAACTTTAAGGTTTCATTTTTGTGCAACACTTTTCGCTGCACGCGCAAACTTGCAAACCAAAGACGAGCGAACCGCATCGTAAGCTTTGGAAACAGAATGTGACATTTTCAATCAAGACTGTATATGGGAAGAATTCAATACATAATAAAATATTAAACTTTGCTTAATGTCATAAACAAATACATTTAAATTCTACGTTTTACGCTTAAATATTCAATAATTTACTCAAAATTCAGTCTTTTTAGGGGAACAACGTTTAAATACACGCATGATTGTGAGTGGCACACAAATATGACATTTTTCTTTCTTTCTTTTTTTTTTTTTTTTTACAAATATGAGGTCCATTTTTATGACTGTAGTTTTTGAAAAGTAATTTCTGTAGTCAAGATTTATTATTAAATCATTAATTATTTAGAAAAAAGAAACATTAAAATAAATTGTTGTAATTAAGTCTGTTTCCTGGTTTTAATTTACTATTAAATTAAATGTTTTTACAAACTCAAACATCTTCATTTGATAATTCTTAACAAATGTGTTCAGCCTCCATTTTTTTGCTGATTTTTGAGTCACATCATCACTGAAAGCACTGAAGCAGACAGACAGGCGAGGCTTCAATGTCCACTTTGAGACCCAAATGACTAAATTGAGGCTTAAACCTTCACAATCCTCAAACTGCTGTTCTGCAAAGTTCTGTTATTAAAACTCAAAGAGAATGAAACAAGAAAAAGTTCAAAGCAGAAAACAGAGTTGTCGTTGCGGTCTTTGAGCTCGGAGCCCTGTCGAATAAAAACTGACCAAAGCTAATCAAAGTCATAACCATAATCACTTTCCATCTGTCATACTTTGAACAGGCTCTGCTTGTTTGGGATGTCATCAACAATAAACTGTTAGGAATCATAATCATACAACCTCTGATTTGAAAGTAAAATGCTCTGTAGTACTTTTGCTGGTAACACTTTATTATTATTTATTATTATATTCCTTAATTAATTAAGTTTTATTCCTTAATTAACACATTGACAAATAGTATTAATGTGTTTATAGTGTATAAGTAAGACATTCATTAGAATAATAAGCCAACTAAGGTTTATTAACATACTTAGTAAGACTGATTAACATCTAAACTGTTATCCTTAAATTAAATTATTACTTATGGCAAACACTAATAAATAATCTGTAGCTTAATGCATATTGGAAGTCATTTGTTTAACGCTATAAAGAAATTCTGTAAATGTTTCGCACAACAAACAGAAAAACAATGCAGCAGTTGTCCAAAAACACATGTTAACAATGTCACATTCTGGCTCCCAAAGAGAAGCAGTGATATTTATTTATTTATTTATGTTTAACTGTGACCTAAATGTGGATTTTTGGTTTTAAAAGAAAAAAACAAGCCACTTTTTTTTTAATTTTTTTTTTAAGTTAATAGAACATTTTACTCCTAACCCTAAGAGAATTTCCAACTTTTAATACATTCAAGAAGCAACTTAAAAATTGGCTTATCTCCAGACAACAATGCACCGACTCTAGAAGTGTCAATCAACTGCATGAACCTGCAAATATAAATAGTGCATGTCAGTGTTGGATACATATCACATTTTGACTGTTTATGTTGTTTCAATGTTATAATTTATCCATTGAAATTTAAATTTTTTAACCTTCACTTAGACTTAGAGACTTAGACTTAGACTTGCTTTATTAATCCCTTTGGGATGGCACCCTTGGGGAAATTAAGTTTTTCAGCAGCTTACAGGGTATACATAATAAAAAATAAAAATCTCACAACATCTTCAACATTTTAATCGTGTAATTACTCTTATTGTCGATTTTCTGTTTTTGGTGTAAGTTTTTGGCAAACCTACAACAGTCCCAGGGACGAAAATGAGATTTGTCGCCAACACTGGCACATTTGGAGAAATGTTTCTTAATGAGTACTGTACCTGTTCCAATAAATAAATAAAGAATATTTTTTTGAATACTTTTTTTTGCCTTTAAACACAAATCTAAATTAAACATTTGAACATTAGAAAACCACGACAGGATTTTTTTAATGTTAAAACTGCAATGCATTGTGGGAAAAATGCGTATAATTTGTTGAACTGCAAAATTTGTTTTTATATTATCATACCGCACATCTTTGTTGCTTTCTACAAATAATACATTTGACTTTAAAGTTTCTAAAAAAGGCATTTTATTTTAATTTTTTAACACCATTTACAAAAGCGTTTGCTGTTTTTAAAGTCTAAACCTTGCACTAGTGACATCTAGTGGCACAATCTGCAAACTGCAAGCAAACAAACAAACTCGAAAGTTATTTGGATAAACTGAGAGAATTAAATCCAATGAGTTTTTCATGATTTATGTTAACTATGTTGATAGTGAAGGTAAAAAAGAATAAATAATCTGTCAACAAAAGAATATGAGTTTCTGAGTACTGCAGTGCCTAAAACCTTCGCAGGAATCCCAACACGATCCAATCAGCCAGAAGAGAAGAAGCTGTCCTTCCTGCCTCCTCCCAAAAGGACGGACAGCCCTCAAACGGACTCAGAGCTCCGCGGAGAGCCGGTTTAGCCGGAGGCCATGAAGTTGGCCCTGCGCTGGACTTAATTGCTGTCACATGTAACCTCACCTGTGTCCCAATTAGCCCTGTGACTGGCTATTAGCAGCTTCTATGGGCTGCAGGGCCGCCGAGCAAGGGCAGCAGCGGGTTTGGAGCGCCGTAATTAGGGTGTAATTCAATACAGCCGAAGCTTATGATCAATTTGACCAGGATTTCACCCAAAAGAGGCTCATTAAAGCAGGATCAGCGGGATGCCGCCCATTGATCCACGGAGGAAGATGATGTTAGGACAAGTCTGGATGCAAAGTTCCTTTTTTTATCCTGTCAAGAAGCCAAAGATGAAAAGTTTGCTTTTTGAACACAAAAAATGTAATTAATTTATTTGTAAACATACTTTTTTTTAATACTGATAAAATGTTTTGTCAGATACTTAAAAAAATCTGCTTTTATGCATTATTTAGTGAACAGTAAATGCCGTTTGACAGTTTGCAGTTTTTTCTGCTTTGCAATAGTGCTGCCACAAACGAGTATTTTAATAGTTGACTAATCACTAATTATTTTTTCAGATTAGTCGACTAATCAGGTTATGGGCAAGCTGGATGTAAAGCACACATCTAAACCATCATTAGCTTTAAACTAACTAAAAACTAGATATATAGCATTAACCTACTTGCAATAATGCTAGTGTGAATACTGTAGCTGAATTTGGCCACTGAAGTTGCTAGTGCTGATAGCTGAAGATGCTGAAATTGATAGCTAAAAATGCTAAAGCTGATAGCCAGATAATTTATTAGTTAAATGCCAAATTAGTCTAAAAAACTGAAAAAAGCCTAAGTTAGCCAAAACAGGTAGCATGCAGTGAAATATTAGCTAAACTTCAAAATAACCTACAAAAAAAGTTAATAAATGCCAAAATAGTCCAAAAAGCTAGCATAATGCTATTATAACTTTCAACTTTCCTACACTGTGACTCCATATAATATAAAGTACTGACTAATCGACTATTAAATTAGTCGTCGACTATTGTAATAGTCGATTAGTCGTCGATTATTCGACTAATCGTGCCAGCCTTAGTTTGCAACAGAAGAAGCTGCAAAGACGAAGCGGGAACAGGCAGCGTGATGTCGTCCTGTCTGGTACCGTCTGAGATGTTTTTGCACGACCGTGTTCCAGTTTGGAGTTCAAGCTCACAGGCCGAGCATGCCAGCACTCGCAGGTTTGGTTTCACGCTCCATCCAGGCAGCAGGGCTAACGTGTTTGAACACCCAGAGCTGCGGACCGTAAATTCTGCATCTTATCTGCGGCTGATAATTCCCCTCCCGTGCGCCGTTTGATGGCGGCAAACTTTGCCCCGTCATTCCTAGCGTGGCGTGCGCGATGTGCAGGAGAGCGTGCAGCGTCTGTCCGAGGCTCCCTGATGGATGGCAGGACCAACTGTTGCTGGGGGGGGACGGCTGACACACGAGGGTGTCACCGCGGGGCCAAGGGGTGGTAAACATGACCGCACCGGATGCCCTCGGAAACGCAGAGGTCTCTGGTTTACGTGTTAATTTATGGGCGGGTTGAAAACAATGCTTCAGCTAAATATGATGCAGCGAGGAGAGCAGGTAGGAGCTGAAATAGAAAGCTGAGGAGCGTGTCTGCGTGACCCTCCACAGATGTTATCTGGCTGTTATGAAGTGCCTCAGAAAGACCTGCTGACGGACAGACAAGGAGGAACCAGATTAGAGTTTGTGCAAAACAAGCATGTAGCAACAAATGTGTGCATTTTGTTTTATTCTCACACAAACCCCCCCTCACCTAAATGCACGGCGGTGTTTACTCACCACGAGGATGACTTCTGAGAAGTCAGCGCTGTTTCCTTTGGCCGATTGGGGTTGATTAAGAGGTTAACTGTGCAGAGGCATGGCGTCTTTAAGGGAGATTTATCTGTTCCTGCTCTGACCCCTCGGGGGTAGCTTCCCTCACCCCGCAGTGTCCCCAGGATTTATTTGGTTATTTGTTTATCTGCCCAAAGAGGTCACTGCGTTTTTGGGCGCCCTGTTTGTGCATCTCCAGCCCATTTTTCATCATCTTCTGGTGGGACGCCGGCGCTGGTTCCATTTGCTGACCGAGCACAGAGGACAGCGGCGCAGGCCCCGTCCAGTCTCCTGACCTTTAACATCTACCGGCGACGCAGAATCGGTTATTTTCACTTAACACATTTTGCTTTCTGTTCAACTTTGGCCCCGCTCAGAGGAGTTATGGTGTTTTCCTAATTGCTTCCTGACAGTTTTAATTCAGCCGCACTTTAATTTATTGCCGTTTATTTCCTATTTTTGTGCGATTTTTGCGTCGTTCTTTTGTGAATTCCGACAGATGAAACATGAGTTTGTGTTTTTCACACAGGAAAATCTTTTTTTTTTGCCACATCAGCTCTAAAGTCTCTATTTTTTTATCAGTGAGGCCTCGTTTTATCTCAGGAGTTTCACATTTAAAGACACTCAGAACAAAGTGATCTCTAGTGCTCACACCTCGCCGTTTAAGAGGCCTTCTGCTGGGTGGGGGGGCCGGCGAGTATATTGTGGGCTGGTGGTGAAGGGCTATACAGGGAATGCTATGTGGCTTGCATGACCTGACATGTCTCTGAAGCTGGAGGGGGTCTTGACCTTTGACCCAGGGCTCCAAAACTAGGAAGATGAAAAAGGGGATGGGGTGGGTGGGGGGTTTCGCCTCTGAACAAGGGCTTCTGTTTCGGCCACTCCAGGAATGTCACTTCCATAAAAAGATGCCCGCAGAGAGAAAGGAGACGGAGGAAATAAAGACTTCTATCTATCACCTCCTTTACCTTCAAATCTGAAACGTTTACAGCCTGACTGAAGCTGAGTGACGAGGAGAGTTTCAAGATGAAAAAATGTGGATTTAAGTGACTTTAAAGTCCCTCTATGATGATTATTATTTTAAAAAACATTTCCAGTAGTGTTTTAATTATGATTACAAAGTTTTTAACCAAAATCTCACAACCTAAATGTCTTTAAAATACATTTTTCATGTTGATCTGAAGCCTCTGTTTCCAAAATCTCCTCTGAGGGGGCGTGGCTTTTGGAGCCCTGATCTCCCCTGTCTGATTATGATAGCTCTGTGTCTCGCTAGTGTAAATCTTCATAAAAATGTCCATCAATCTGGGTAATGTCCAGCCGTATGGTTCTGATCCGGATGTCAGCTGGACGAGGAAGTGAAGA
>NC_050527.1:25718136-25722607 GCF_002922805.2 Oryzias melastigma | reverse complement strand
CACCCCTTCCACTAGAAGACTCTGTCAAACGTGAGACCACATACTTTTAATGAGGAATCTAATTAATTTGTTTATAACTTGAATAACCTTGTCTGATTATGATAACTGTGTCTCTCTAGCATAAATCTTCACCGCTGCTCCATAAAAACATCCATCAATCTGGGTAATGTCCAGCCGTATGGTTCTGATCCGGATGTCAGCTGGACGAGGAAGTGAAGATCTTCATGGACAGAACTTCCTCCAAAATCCTGATTCTTTCTCCTTCCAGTTCACCAAAGACTCTTTTAGCTAATTCTCCAATGTTTATTGACTGTGATCAATACATTCAATCATTGGTTTCTCAGAGTTCTTGATAAAATAATCAAAGCTAACATCAAAATGCTCTTTCATTGATTTACAATCCTTTCCAACTGCGGTCAAATGAGCCGCCGTTCACATTTCCGTGGTCACATCAAGAAGCTCCGTGGAGTCTGGTGGAGATTTTCCAGCGTTCTCAGTCCTGCTACCGTAAGTATTGGATGAAACTCACACCAAAAATCCAGTGATGCTGATTTGACCACAGAAATGTGAACGGCGGCTCATTTGACTGCAGTCAATGTGAAGATACCATCTTCTCTTCTCCAGAACCTGAACTAGACACTAGGAACAGATGAGGGTTTAGTGCATGTGCAGCAGAGCTGTTGATGGAAAGAAGATCATTCATTCAAACAGAGTCTGTCCAAGACAGTTTGATTGATTTAAAATGAGAAATACTCAAAATGATTTCTTATTACATTTGTTCTCTTTCAAAAGAAAAATGCCAGAAATACATGTTAAAAATTCTAAAAACAGGCTTCAATGATGCTAGAGGTCAAAGGAGAACGGCCGACAAAAGACATAAACGTGAGCTGAAGCAAAGATCAGCAAAAACCTTCTGTGAAAGCACATCAATCTTAAAACCTGTGTAAAAATTCATCATCTAAAATCTGTCGTTTTTTATTTAAATGACGCAAAAAATTCTTCTCTAAAACATTAATTTCAGAGATTTTTATAGATTTAAAGAACTAAAGTGATCTAAAAGGACAATAGGAATCGGACATTTTAGACTTATTTGAAATTTAAGTAAGATTTATTTCTGCCTTATTTAAATTTCAGTTCTTTTTAAAAAATATTTTTGATGCTAAAATCATCCTTTTAATGCTACACATCTTCCAGATGTATGACTTCTAACTATTTTTGAGAAAAAAGGAGGAATGAGTCTTGATTTAAAAAAAAAAATGAGTATTTGAAAATGTTTGCAGGAGAAATTCTCCTTTTGCAGCCAAATTAATCTACAGTGCTGACAGTTACGAATATTTCAGTGACCTCCAAATGGAGAAGCACACAAAAACTTAGAAAGTTGACCAGTTAGTTATGATTTCCTCTTAGAATTTAACTTAATTTAAACTGCACAAATGTATATCAAACAAAGAAATCTGAGGCATAACATGAGCTACGATTAACCTACATTTGAAATATGTGGCCCAAAATCTTAAAGCCTCATTTTGACTTACATTTTTGGTTGAATAAACAACTTTAAGATCCTTCATGTTTGATTCTTGCCAGAGTTTATTTCCTCAGATCGTTTGCTTCTCTAAACAGGTGTGAAGGCTCACCTTAACTCTGCAGCTCAAACAAACCAATCCCAGAGCAAAAACAAGGGTCCAGTTTCACTTGAGGGTGAACCAAATATGGACGTAAACTGGGGGTGTTGATGATAGTATGAGTAGTCCTCCAAAAATCCCACAAAGGAGGTAAAATATATTTGAAAATCTAAAACTTCTTAATAGGTATGTTGTGAGGAAATAAAAACACAAAATATTACCTGATATTTAACAAAAGTTAACTTTTTTTTCTTCATGCTTTTCTTTTCTGTCCTGTTCAGGCAATATTGCCCCCTAGTGAGCAGTATTTAGAAGTGCATGATGTTGTGTGGGAGATGGTACTCCTCAGTGTTTGATTCAGTGTGTGACTCCAAAATTAACCAAACAAAGGATTGAAAATTGTCAGCTTTTGAACAAAATCCAAATTTTCCTTGTGGGACAGCGACATGCAATACAAATGAAAGACCATATTTTTCTACCAGTGATCTTTTAATTATGATTATGACATTTGTAGCCAAAACCAAAACGCATTTATTGTTTTTTATAGATGTATTTTATGTATAGCGACAGCAGCTCATTAGAGATGCAATTTTGGTTTGTGGGCGGGACTGTTGACACAGACCAACCATCCGCCTTCCCGCCGCGCGAGCTTATGACCTTAAGCTGACATAAGCGGCGCAAAAATGACGTGCAATATTGGATTAATCCAGTCGGACAGTTTAGAGACAGAATCCCAATTCACTACAGCACGAGTGTTGAACTCTCATGACTTTGGCACACAGTGGGTGCGTCATTAGTCTGAGCTTTTTCAATCATCCCGTTTTCTATCTGCTCCTGTTTTGAAATAAGAAATTCTCAGAAACAGTTTTAATCGTCACTTAATTTATATAGGTCTTCTACTTTGGGAAATATGCCATGAGGACACGTTAATGTGATATGTTTCTTTCTTTAAGATTTGAATGAGTAGAAAAATGAAACAAATTATTATTATTATTTTAATTATCAGCTTTGCTTTTGCACTCTATTAAAATATTAAAGGGCCTATATCATGCAAAATGATATAGATACAAAAATGCAAAAGTTTTTTATAATGTTCATTCCTCACAAAAAACAAATCTAAAGTGATATTTTGTTCTGTTCTCGTATCTCTGAGCATTCCTCTAAAGACCTTAACTCTCTGAGCACCACCCCCTCCCAACCCACGAAAAACAAGCCCTAACATTGTGATGTCACAAAAGGGGAACAGCCCCTTCCAGGAAGAGTCTGTGTTGCCAGCACCGCCCACAGGCTAACACAACACACACTTTCTCTGCTGAGTTAGCAGTGAATTGTAAAACGCTTTCAGTTTATACGTATGATATGCTCATCTATTTTTGTAAAAGTCTGGATGTTATTTGATTTTGTGGGAAAAAACGCAGACATGTAGGATGATGAAATGAGCGGGACTTTTGAAATACAGTATTTCCTTGTTTATCACAAGAGTTACGTTCCCTTAATAACCTGCTCCTCTATAGGTTAAATCTGTGAAGTAGAATTATAGATGCTTTGAGGCAGTAAAACTCCTCATTACACGCTTTATACACTTTTCTCAGACAGACATGAACATTTTAACACTTTTCTCTCTCGTTTAAACTCTCAAAGTTCAAACCTTAACAAAAAATATCAATACGTCCAGGATTATAGAATGAAAGATCTGATTGCCATCAAAGATTTCAGATTTAGAGAACTGAACACATTCTGTACAGGAGACACGGCACGGAGGAGTTTGATTGACAGTGGTCTACAGAAATTGGGACGCAGAGCTCAGTGGTCTGTTTAAAAAAAAAGAAGAATAGCATGTAAGATTGCACTGAAAAAAGTCAGTAAAACACAGAAACTGCAAGACATGAACCGCGATATAGAGAGGGAAAACTGAAGCACACAACTAACTAAAAATATAATAAATGCTACATTTGTATAAGCAAACAAATATATTTAAAATCACATTATGAATATGTCAAATTAGAATTCTGTAATTACATTTTTTTGCTAAGTTACTGTATAAATGAATCTTAAGATTTATTTTTTTCCAATATACTAACTTCATTTTGTTTTGTTTTAAAATTTTACAATTTTTTAATTTTATTCTCACTTAGAAAATTATGATTCAAGTGGGCGGGATTTTGAGTTTTTTATTGGGCAACAGATTTTCCTTTTGTGTAAATGTGCGTCTCCTTTCTAGAATATCCAGAAAATGTTGGGGTCATTTTGCTGCTGGTTCTATTTGTGGAAGCTGAATCCTCATTGGCTTCGCCTTCAACTAATCAGAGGTTCATGCAGAGTTTTCCTTGGAGCGGCTGTGACCTCTGATTGGATGAGACCTAAACTTCCAGAATGACGCTGCTGTGATGGAATTTCCATCCATTGATAATTACACCACCCAGGAGATCTCCAGTCCCAGAAAAAGCAGGACGGGAAGACGTTCTCCGTGTTCACACCGGCCATCGCTGTCTGTGTGATGATGTGGGGGGCAGCTGGGTTTACATGACCCCGCGGTGCCCAGGGGTGTCGCTG
The DNA here is from genome assembly GCF_002922805.2 of Oryzias melastigma. Classification (NCBI taxonomy): domain Eukaryota; kingdom Metazoa; phylum Chordata; class Actinopteri; order Beloniformes; family Adrianichthyidae; genus Oryzias; species Oryzias melastigma. The sequence goes on along the minus strand of NC_050527.1, from coordinate 25,718,432 downwards.
CATTTAACTTCTCTCTACTTAACCGATAACTCGCAGGTCGGATCAGCGCTCCGTCCTCCGGCTGCTAAAAACGTGTGGAAAAAGGCCAAATTCCCCTCCCAGCAGTTAAAATCTCAGACGGTGGTCTTTAGCACATTCTCCAGCTCCAGCCCCCTTCCCAATAAAATCCTGTGACCAACAGTTGACCCTCTTGCTTCTCCTCGTCCTCCTCCTTCGCATCGCTCTTCCTCCCTGGTTCGCCACGGCGTGGATCTCCAGTATGGAAGCCCAAACTGTTCTTAATTAAATAAATAAAT
>NC_050527.1:25700528-25718039 GCF_002922805.2 Oryzias melastigma | reverse complement strand
GGGGTGTCAGGGTCAAGGAGGGTCACAGTACTGGTAAAGTCATCGCTGCCCCCCCCAGCCTTCAAAGCCTGTGTGGTGACGTCCAAAAACGCCTCGCACCTCTTCCACCCCCTGCCTCTCTCCCCCTCGCCGCCCCCTTTGGCCCTGGTGTTCCCCGGCCCTCAAGGGTCAAGACAGCCGAGGGTTAATAAAGTGATACCAGGTGTTGGCCAGAGAGAAGCAGCCCCCCCCTCGATGTCTCCAAACTCCCACAAGCAGCAAACTGGGGGCCTCTATTTCACACCGCTGAATCCTGCAGGGACAAGGGGCGCGCACGCACCGTGCACGGCGCAGTAAAAACAAGCCTCAGGTGGGACGTGCCCCAAACCCCACGTGTTTGCACATGTATGTGCTGCACGCAGAGAGGGGGGGCTCCAGCAAACTCTGAGGGGCCTCAGCAACAATACAGAGTTAACCGACCCGACAAAGTGGCCGATTATGTCTCATCGGAGGAAACTGAAAGACCCCAAATCCTACCGCTGTTGTTCCCCCGGATCAGTGGACACACAAACATGTGCACGGGGGAGGGGGGGTCCTCGAAGGCCGTGCGAAGAATGGACGTGGAATGGTGGTCTCTCCTTTTGAAAGAGGAGGGAGATGAATATCTGAGGAGATCAAACCCTCTGAAAGGGAGTCACTGTGGCGAGAGCAAGCGGCTCTGACAGCGAGGGGCGACGAGGCGTCAGAGGACGAGCGCCACGCCGCAGAGATGCTGACGGTAATGAGAAAGTGTGAAAAAAGCGTGCACGGGAAGTTGACCGTGGGTGCGCAAACATGTCCCAAACATTTGTAAAAGGGAAACTTAGCAGCTTAACCTCGTCGCTCGGTCCAAACGGCTAAATGAAGCCGGTCCTAATTTACGCTAATTAACATCAACGACAAGCCGGGGCCATTAGTCCGGCTAATCCTCCGTTTATGTTTTTCCCTCTCGCTGGAACCCTGCTGGCCAATTCATTCGTGGTCGCAGAAAGGGGGCTTTGTTGCTAAGCCCGGCTTCAAAGATTCACGGCCCCAGAAATGAGTCGCCCCTATTTAGGGTCCTGAGAGCCGGTTCTGATCCGAACAGCTGAGCGGTAACGGGCCGGGTCAGGTCTGACGTAGGTGCTGAAGCATGATGGGATGTTGTCCTGTCACTCAGGTGGCGTCAGTTCAGGTGACCTAGTCAAGTGATCTGTGAAGGGGGCGGAGCTTCCAGACTCAATTCAGATTATTGTATAAAATAAGTCTTTTAAAACAACAGAGTTTTGACTAAATGTAAAGGACCTATATCATGCAGAATCAACTTTTTTGAGCTTTTAAGTATATTATAATGTAAATTTATCACTAAAAACACCACCAAAGCGGTATTTTGCTCCATTTACGCACGTCTGAGAATTAGCCCCGCCCCCCTCCGTTCAATGAGAATGACTGGGTTATTCATACGTATGAAGGTGGGGGAACAGCCCCTTCCAGGAAGAGTCTGCACCGCCAGCTCCGCCTCCAGCCTAACACACACACACCCACTTTCTCTACGGAGATAGCCGTAATCGGCAAAATGCTTTGAATGGTTCCTCTTGCATCTAATCTGTAGAGACAACTCGCATTTTAGCGAAAGATGAAGGCCAAATCCAAATTCTTCCCTTACGCCTTTTACCGAACCCTCCAGTTTTAGGAGCATTTGGAGGGATAGGGGTGTCAGAAATAGTTTTTTAAGGGCTAACTCGAGGCAGAGGGTTCTGTATCGAGCTGTTCCGCTGGGGAGAAAGACTTTTCTTCTATGTGGGTGTGTCCTAATGCACTTAAGTTTATATTTAAATGTAAGTAATGAATTTTTGTTTTAGCAGGACCTTTTGATACTTATAAAATCAATGTTGTTATGTATCTCTGAGCGCTAGCAGCTTCGCGTTAACATTGCTAACAGGCGAATAATGATAACCTCATTGAGCGGAATTATGTCCAAATTCGAAGACTCTATTTTTCTATAACTCTCCGTTTGGAGGGCTAAATGTTATTTTGATTCAGACAATGTCTTTTAAGTGACGAAAATGTATTTTTAGGTTTTTGCTTTAGGTTTAGGAGCTTGTTCTGCCTTCTCAAAGAGCTTACTTGGGTTTGAGTTTATCTCCAGAAGTCCACGACAGATCAGCCTGCAGGTTTGGATGTTGTTTGTTTTTATGACTGAAACGCAGACATGTTGTAGAGGCCGGCTCTAGGAGGATGTCATGAAATGAGCGGCAGCCACAAGGAGCGAAAGGCAGAGCCTCAGACTTTTGGGTAGGAAAGGAGTGCACGAAAATAACTCAGATTTCATACAAATGTGTTCTTTAGTGTTCAAAAAGTAATATATTATCATATATGGATGTAGTTTACTCTGAAAGTCTTAAGAATACCATGATATTTAATCACATGTGGTTAAATTTTTTTTTAAGTTTTTATTATGTTTCTGGTGTAAAAATCTTCTTTATTAATGTTCCTTGAAACGTCATGATGCAATAACTGAACAAATTCACCTGGATGAATGAGAACCTTCACCAACTTTGGGGTTTATGGCAAAAAAGGAAAAGCTATTTTATTTTTATCTCAACTTAATTGCACAAAACCAATTGAAAGAGTTGTATAAAAGTAAAAATAAAAAGAGACTCAATTAATCTATAACAATACATTTTTTTCCTTATTAACCTTTTCCTTCTTATTAATTATTATTTTACTTTTTTCCCCTTTTTTGCCCGCTGTAATTGGTGCTTCCTAAAATGAACAAACAAAAAGCAAAAATATTTTTGAATGTTCGGAAGAAAATAGCTTCTTGATTTCTGCCAGGTTTTTAATTGGACATCTTAATTTAGCCCTTCTCTAATTAATATCTAAGGGCAACTAATAAAAATAATTTGTTTATGGTTAAGAGTAATTATATCGGCATCATTTACATGTGTTTGTCCACATATATATACAGTGTATATATATATATATGTGGGCCTGTGTCTCTTTTACTTTTAATCTTTTTTATTTTCAAATTTTGAATAATCATTATAGGTTTGATATTTGTTTATCACTTTTGTTTGTCTTTTTAAAACATGTGTTTGATTTTTTTTGATTGCTTGAAAAAGATCAAAATAATCCTCACAGCTGTGAATCTTCTTTGCTGTCAACATTTCTGATCTACTCCCATAACGTCTATTTTTTATTTGCTTGTTTATGTCCTCAAAAAATAAATACAATAAATTCCAGCACGTAGCCAGAGCCGGGGGTGTCGTGTTATTTTTCGGCACCGTGGGGGAGCACAATGGAAACACAGCTGTGGTGGTCAGTCCGGGCTCCCCGGGAGCCACCGGAGGCCCAGCTAAGCACATGTTCGTTAATGATCGCTGACAAAGGCTCCAATGGGAGAGGATACTTGCTGAGCTCTGTACTCTTTTGCATATCAAACCTTTTAAAAGACTGCTCCCTCTGCTAAATGGTTAAACAGGACTTGTGTTTGGGGATTGATATGAGTTGAGGCAACAGTTTTACCCTTTAATGACTGATGTTTTTAAGTGTCTCTGTTAGTTATTGAGCAACTAGTGACTGAATCAGTCAGCAGTGGTTTCTTTAGGGTGTCGTAAACTATGCTGGTATGGCAAAATCTTTACATCAAATTTGTTTTATTTCTACTTTTTACACTTAATGTTGTCACAATGATTTAATAATGAAATAAAATGACTTATTTTTTGAAAAAAAAAACTAAAAAGTGATGTTTTTTAATGTATTAAGCAACAAAAAGATAGAAAAAGTAAAAAATTGACTAAATATTGCGTAAAACAAGTTGCAATCAGTGAAATGTTAACTGTTAGGTCTGTATTCCTTATATGAGGTGTTAAAAGTTAACTAAACTAGAAACTAAACAAATATACTTAATGAGATTTTATGATTTTGCAGCTTGGGCTCAAATTTCTGAGCAACTTTAAAGCCTCGTGCTGCTACGTTTAACTTTAAAGCAGAATGCATAAAAACGATCCCACAAACTCAGAGGGTCACGGAGTTTAGGTGCTATCTTATGATGAGCTCCAAATGTCTCCAACAAAGCATCAGGAGACACTTCCAAATGCTTTTAAAAAGGGTTGTCCAAACAAGCTGAGCACATAAACACGCCCGTGTGCACAACACGCCCAGCATGCACGTACGTTCACACACACACTCGCTAGCACCTATCCCTCTGGGGCTTCCAGAACCCTCCCCCAGCCCTGAAACCCGATCTGTCGGCATGCAGCGCGGAATTCTCCAATCGCCCTGACTTTTGACCTCTGCCCTTTTTGGCAGCGCTCAGAAGAGAAGATGAAGTGCCCGAGCCTCTCTTTTACCCGACACAAAAAATCCCCTGTTCCAGCAGCCCTCCCACACATGGACGGGCACACACCGACACACACAAACACACACTGATCCTCATTTAGGACGCCTTGAGGCCAAACGCTCCACGGTTCCCGTGAGGTCCACGTTCAAAACGGGCCTTGATGTGAGCGGATCCACGATCGAGACTTCCTACTGTTAAACTTCTCAGGGCTTCAGCTTTTTACTGCTTCCACCTTCATGGTACTACCTGCATGGTTGGTATCTGGACTCCCTAAAAAAGTCTGAAATGGGACAAACTGTTTGGTTTGTGCATCAAATCTATAAGTTAAGACAAAAAAAATCATCTTGTGGAATAGATAGTTGACCAATATGAATGTTGATTTGTTGCCACCTTTGTGCACATTTAGACTATGCTCACAGATCCCAAAATCTGACCTAAATACATTTTTTTTTAGCAAATTCAGCAGCAGACAATGGTGGCAGTCGTGGCTGCAGAGGTTTTAAGAAAAAGTTAACATTTTATGGTGATGGAACGATTTATTTGACATTGGTCACATTTGGAGGTCACACAGTGGCACTCCAGTGACAGGTGAGTGGCAGGAAGGCGGCAGCGCAATAACCTATTGATGGGAGGGTCTCCAAGGTCCCAAAAACCGTCACCTCTATGCCTTTGCTGTCCCACTGCCACCGTTTGATTATTTGAAACCGTGCGGTAGCAGCTTGAGTGTCAGGAGTCAGAGCTTTGTCTCCCTCTCTGGTCACTGGTGGGAACCCTCTCCAAACCCACTACGCCTCCCAGCAGCCCCAGCGCACAATCCTTGGATGCTGCTCACCTGACTCCAATCTGACAATCACCCACGTGCAAAGTATTGTTTGTGCCACCCTGCCTGCATTACCGAGCGTTTCTATCCGGATATGATCTCCTGGTTTCTGACCCTGCTTATTCTCTGATTACCTGCTGCCTGCCCTGACCCTCGCCTGGACTCTTACATCTCTAGTCTCTTCTTGGACGATCCCATTCTTGTAACTCTGCCTGCCTGACACTGATTAGCTTTGTGGACTATTAGCTGTACTTGATTCTTGTCTGAACTAATAAACCTGCTGCACATGGAACCAACTGTCTTCAGTTTGTGACAGTGGGCACTCAACAAGGATTGTAGACATGGGCCGAGGGCCTGGCGGTGACCAGATCTCAATCTGGCAATTCTAGCCACCGAGGGTCCAAAAGAGGAGACGATATTGATGCTGCACAAAACTCAGACTTCATCTGATGACAACTCCTGCTGTGGTTGGACCACTTTTCTTGGGTGCTAGGACTTTGTTGAGTTTCCTTGGAGGGATGTTGTCTAAATATGTGTAAATTTGAATAATGTGTGCTCAAAATCTGAGTTACAAATGACCAGTGGTGAAGAATGGCCCGCTTTTTACATAGCTACTACTGGCAGCCGGTGACATTTACACATCGTCCAATCGGAGATGCCGGCCATCAGTCTGACTGTCACCACTTTGTGGCTGCCTAGCTGTCATCTGATTTTGTAAAGGCATCATCCCTGATGCCTGACTGCTGCTGTCTACATTCATGACCATGCCAACGATTTTTAAAAGATTCAGAGTCTTGAAGATTCTGCCAACGCCTTCATGTCTACAGTGGCAGTTGTAACTGTGACCGTAGTATTACTTAGGAAGACTCTTTAAAGACCCACTCCAGTGAAAATTCTGTTTTTGATATGTTCTTGTGGCATTTTTCTAATGATGGAGGACTTTAGAAATATGTTTTCTTTATTCAAATGATGGTGAATCAGTAGCAGACAAACAATGTGGTTTGAAAAAGATTGTAATTGTTACGCACAAATACGATGCAACATCTTGCAGACAATTAGATTTAATTCTTTTATTTTCTCATCTGAGCTGGCTCAAAACTGTACAGTTGGATAGCTCTAACATTCCTCGCCATTTTTGTTGCACCGCTAATGTTAGCTTGTGGTTGTGAGGGGCTGTAAGCTAGTGGGAGAGAGAGTAAAATAAGGGTTGATGGGAAATGAGCACCAGTTTACTCCCTGCCCACAGTCCCGTCCACAACTCAGAGGTGAAAGTCTGCTCTGCAGAAACTTTGTCCTAGAAAACAACAGTTAAAAAAAATGTGGTTAAAAGAGAAATAATCATTATTAAAAGGCCACTAGGAATGCTTTGAAAAGAGAGCAAAAGATGATCGGACTTTAAGGAGTGAGAAGGTTGAGTTTTTTATCAAAAACATTTAGGTAAAATTATTCTGCTTATTTGTGAGAATTTTATAATTTTATTTATTTGGTGCAAAAATACAAGCAAAAGAAGCTCAAAAAAGAAAAGCAACCACAGTGTGAGTTTGTGAATCCATCAGTTGGTCTGTTTTACAAGTTTTATTTTCTATGATGAAACCAAACTTTACTGCTGCCTCTGTCTTGACACAATTAGTTGAACATTGACATCTTTAGATGTAGGATTCTATTCTTAGAGTCACAATGGATTTTTGGATTGAAATCAGAAGTTAGAACTGTGAATTTTCTTGAACATGTTCAGTCGTTTTAGCTGAAAATGCTGAAAATGATACCACTGCCGACCAAAAGTAATCCTGACTGCATCAGAGATTTAGACAATTAGAGCGTTTGGACTTCATGTTTTCCAACTATCCATGAACATGTTTGATTTATTGTTCAAATAATATACAACATGATTCTAAAAAGAGTCTCCCTACTGCTGGAATTGATCTTAATCCGATTGTTTTATCATTTGTTTAATCTGTGTTGCTCATGTGGCGAGGATGTTCTTTCTGCTCCACCTTTTCTTTAATCTCATTTTTGTTTTGCTTTGTCACAAATGTTGCACTAGACATCATTTCCTGATTGAGCAAAAATTATTCATTTTTTAATAATACTATATGAACATGCATCAGGCTGTTGGTTTAATTGAAGATTTTATTTAGGTTAATTTCTGTGTTTTCTCTACAAATTCCATCTTCTCAGGAATTTTAAAACAAACTTAGTTCTGCCTCTGTTTCATCAAATTAATTTAAACTCAGTGTACTTTGTTGAATTTACTTAACGGTAAAATATATTTGGACTTTGCATTTCTTGGTGAAAACACTTTCCTTTTATGGGTCACTTTAATGTTGTTCTCATTTCTATTGTTTTGAAAATGTCTGTCTTCTCAACAAAAATATCTTAACAAAGTTATGGATTCCATCACTGCAATGTTTCATCAATTAAATGCTTTCATGCTATGGTAATATTTATGGAGTCTGCTTTGAAATGTGGTTTTTCATTACGTATATTTCATTATGTGAGTAAAACTTCTACGGTTTATGTCTGAAAAAATATTTTATAAAGTGGATACAGTTTTGTAGCTTAAGTTTGAAATCAGCGCTATTTTAATTTATAAACACATAATTTTAATGTAAATATAATTTTTTATTTTTATTCTTTTTAATGTAAACCATTATTAGTATATGTCAGTTTCTGAAAGAAATGTCTCTTTTTTATACTGTTTGATGTTATTTATATCATCTCAAAAATATTGTCTGCCTTCCTTCGTTTTGTTAAGTTTCTTTCTAATTTTGCTTTTTTTTCCTTTTGTTTTGTTTTTTTTCAGAGATTTCTGAGATTTTTGAGGTACTTTACATTAAAGCCCTGATGATAAATTTAACACTTTTTGTGATTCTGAATTGTTCTTAACAACAATTAACTAAACTTTCTGATCAAAGTTTATTATTATGTTTAGAAAATAAGACTGTTTATTATAAACCATTTGACATGATTTAAATCACTGTTAAAAAGACAGAATGGAAGCCCTTAAAAATGACAAACATCAAAAACATGCTTTTTTGAAGGAACAAAACAACATTTCCAGCATTCCTACATGGACAGTATCCACAAATGTTAAAGTAGTTCATTTTTTAAATATTGCATTTGTACATTGGTGGAGACCAATTTGATTTTATTACTCTAATTGTTCTTTTTTAATTTTTATTATTGGATCATCGTTTATTTTATTTATATTTCCTCAAATTTCCCAACATACTGGAGATATGGTAGAATCAATGTTGAACATTTTTTTAAAGAAAGAAATGAGCTTGCTTGAAAAAACAAGAAGTGCAAAGTTGACCAAAATGAGTAAAACTGATCCTGATGACACCACTGACACCGCTGACTGGTACTGGTAGTCTAAGCCAGCTGGACTAGAATTTGGTCCTTGGAGGAGTCTAGTGAGGCCATGGAGGCAGGGGAAGTAGTTTTTCTGCTGGTACCGTTTTCAGTGTGGGTGGGGAGCTATTGTGAGGTAGTGGAAAAGTACTTCGAGAACCTCCTCAACCTGGTTGTTGAGGAAGCAGAAGCTGGGGAACCAAGGGTAGAATTGTCCATCACTGTGCTGAAGTTACCAAGGTAGTCTAGGAGCTCCTCTGTGGCAAGGCGCCAGGGTGGATTAAGACCCTCTAAAGAATTCAAGTCTCTAGATACTATAGGTCTGTTTTGGCTGACACGTCTCTCCAACGTCACGTGGCAGTCAGGGATAGTATCCCTGGATTGGCACACTGGGATGGTAGTTCCCCTTCTCAGGAAGGGCGACCGGAAGGTGTGTTCAAGCTACTCTTCAGCCTTGCTGCAAGTCTATAGGTGCAGGCAGAGAGTGTCTGATTAGACCATTTGATCTCTGCTCTTTGAAGATGATGTTGTCCTTTTGGCTTCATGGAGCCAAGACCTCCAGGATGCATTGAGGCAGTTTGTGGACAAGTGTCAGCACTGCCAAATCTGAGGTCATGGTTCAAAACTGTATAACGAGTTGTTCTCTCTGGGTGGGTGCAGAGCTCCAACCCTGGGTGGAGGGGTTTAGATATCTTGGTGCTCCTGTTCACAAGTGAGGGAAGATCAGAGCATAAGACAGGCTTGCTAATTGGTCCAACATATGATATGGGATGGTTATACCAAGCGAGGCTGATTGAGTAAAATCTTCTTCTTACAGTCTGTGTAATGAGTAATATCTGTATTTGAAATAATCAACGTAGCACAACCCGCAGAGAAAATCCCAAATCTCCACAATCTGGACCAAACTCTCTCCTCCAAGATACTCTACAGATTGTTCTCAGATGCTGAGACTGTACATTAAGCTATAGCTATGTGTAAGATGGAAATAATAGATCATTGTTTGCTGATTAGAAGAGTTTTCTCATCCATCTTATCCCGCATCCCCAAATTGAGTCTTTAAACCCCAGGAGCTCCACCTCTCTCCTCCTTCTGACCGCTGCCATTTGTGCATTGTGTGTGTCCAGCATGGCTGCTCTCGTCATTTTCTCCTTTGACTGGTCTTCACACAATGTAATCAGTGTTGCAGCTGTCTGAAAAGGCCTCTTGTGCAGCTTCTGAGCAATGCTGATCGCCCGATGCGTCCGCAACTTTGCTTTTAGCTCCATTCAGGCTCGGTGACAAACGGCAAACTGTCTGGAGAGCATGCGTCAAGCCATTTGATTTACTGCTTTGTTTGACTGCACTGGCCCTTTCCTGAATGTCGCCGGCTTCTTCTATGGCCTTACTGTATTGGTAAGAATTGCCATGGCCGTAAGCTTGAAATTTTAATGTACAGACGGGCTGAAAGAAGTGACCCACTGTATGTGTGAGTCACTTGATGTTCTCCTGAGGCACAAAAGCCGTCTTCTTCTTAATTCTCTGTTTTTTGGAACTTTGGATAAAACGATTGACTTAGCCATCAATCAAAATCGTTGTTAGGTCTGACTTGACAAATCCCTTTGACTCCCAAATGTCAAAAAATTACCACAGAAACACATCAAAACCAACCTTTTTTCCTGTCTCCAAATATGGGAGAAAGTCAGCAGCATGAGGTTTCACTTACAGTGTCAGAAAGTGATCTGCTTTAACTAGACCTCTAAAACTCAAACCAATCCATTAAGGAGAGGCTCGACTGATTCTTTTCTTTGAATTCTCCACCATGGATAATTAAATGTAGCTGATTTTCACGCCTGTGCAGTGGCAGCCACAAGGTCTGAATGGTTCCTCAGAGAGCCGATGCCGACCCACCAGTCTGAGACAGAAATGAGTTAATGACAAGCAGGCCGCCTCCAGCTCAGCTGTGTCGAAGCGTCTTAGCTTTTTACCAAACCGACTAACTTCTGTCTGGAAGATAACTTCGGTTATCCTTTTTTTCCTTGAAAAACGAAGGAGATTTATCCTGAAAATGTAATTGTTCAAGACTGTTCCGATGCTTGAGGTCCATCCAATCCCAGTTCATCTGAATATAAACCAATAAACAAGGAAAATGGCAAAAAAAAATCATATAAAAGGGAAAAGTAAAATCCTTAGTAAACTATAATAGAAACTGCAAAAAGACCCTATAATAATAAAAAAGAAATCACAGATCTTAAGAAAATCACTAGAAATAGTAAAATGACCTGTGCATTCATTTTTACTGAAAAAGAAATCATATAATGAAATATCAAAATGTAGAAACGAGGAGCTCTGCAGTCATGCAACAAGAAAAATGTAAGCTAAAAAAGTTAATTATTAGAGTACCTTTAAATTAAATTCAATACATTCCAATAATACACACTAGTAAGAAAATAGTTTGTATTTTTTTTGTTTTTATTAACCTAATTGTAGTTTATTTTAATTACAGTAAGAAAAACCTATTGTAATCAGGGGAAATGACTCATTTTAGAAGAAAATCTGAATAAAATAATAATAACATTTTAGTCCAAGTTGGTCCATCTTAATAAATCTTCAGAAAATCTAAGAAATAGCACTTATTCCAAAAATATACATTTGATTTTTGTTTTCAAAACGATCTCTTTAGGTATCTCATGAACGTTTTGTAAATCAAGCATCTTGTAATCTTAAATAATTTTTCCGTTGAAATTATTATAAAAATAATTTATTTAATTCTAGCTCTTAACGAGACAAAAATTCTCAGCTGTGTTAATTTTGATTAAAGCTTTGAAAGGTGTCGAGCAAAGAAAAGTTAGAACAAGTTTAAACCTGGTCAAATATCTTCAATTTAAAAAAAAAATCTTTGCAAAGATCAAATAGTTTGTAGAGTAAATATGTTCTTTTTATACAAACAAATGTAAAATTAGGAACATCCAAGAAAAAAGGAGTACACAATCTCTATAAGACCATCAAAGGGAGACAGAATTGTCTGGTTGGTTTTGGCTCCGAGTCTTTGAGCAACACTTGACTGTGGAAGCGGTTTACATCAAACAGTCATGAATTCATCCCAGCGTTTCTTCTCTCTTTAAGCTTCAGTGTTTTGTGTCGCAGTCGTTCAACATCTGTCTGTGTTTTCATCTCTTCAGTTACAACATTTCCCTCCAAAATGTTAGAGCGTCCAACAACGATAAAGCCACTTTGCAAGATGTTGTTGAGGAAATTAAACTAGAAATAGAAGTTAAGAATCAAAAAATGTTGAAAGTTAAGATGCTGCATGAATATCTGTACTACTCAAGTGTTTTTGATGCTTCAGAATAATCCAAAATGAACATTATTAGAACATTCTAGCAGACTGTATGGTCACATGAATTCAAAGTGTTTCCACTTTCCACACATTAACAGACAGATAGAAGATTCAACATTTGACTGTAGTGAGAGTTGATCAGTTTTGTTGTATCACATGTGTGTTGTCCCCTGTGATGGTCGTTTTAATGTTATAGTAAAATAAACCTACCATGTCTCAATCTAAATCACATTTTCCAACAAAAATATAATCAATTTATTTCATTTTAAAACAATTTTACAATGTTATAAGTCAATTTACTTAACAACTTGCCTCAAACAAATTGATCTGGTTGGATTAAACTGTCCGATCCAACCAGATAATTAATCAAAGTCGATTAATCGTTATACCCATTTTACAAAGACTTACAGATACGCTTACCACATTGTACAACAATGGTACGTTCCATTTTCATGATGTCCTATGAGATAGTCGTACGAACTTCAAGGGAATAGAAATCAATTTTGTTCAGGCCACTGAAACACCTGAGGGCTAGGGAGGCAGTACCGGAACCGGTATTGTTTGGTACCAGTGCCACTTCATCATTTTTTACCGGGCTGATAGGTTTCAGCCTTAACTACAGTATTTTTCAACCTTTTTTGAGTCAAGATCCACATTTTCCGCGACAAAAATTCCATGCCACACCAACATCCAAAAATGTAAAAAAGGAGAAACTCTAGTCTGTTTTGATACACAGACTCTCCACGATCTTAAGTACATTCTTTGTTATAATTGAGGCAGAAAAAATTGTTTTTCCAAAATGTTGTAATAAAAGTTCCAACTACATAAAAATGTGTTTAATTAGTTAAAATTTTTAACTAAATTAGTCTAAACAAGTGGATTAAGCTTCCAAAAATGAAGAGTGCGGACTACTTTGTTTCGATGTAGCTTACACACATGTTACAACATTCCTTTGTTAACAACAAAAGCCCGTGGATGGCATAGCTGCCGTGAGCAAAAAGGTCCAAAGTGTGGCTTCCTCAAAACCAACGTTTGCTGCATCTTCTGGACAAAAACAAGCTGTAAGACGTGAGCTTTCTCTCTGAACTGATGCTGTCTTTAACCAGTCATGACGATCAGCGTTTATATCGCTTTCCTTTACGGCAGTCGAGGCTCAGCGACGCATTGTCGTGTTGCCGTGACAACCGGACGCATTTTCTATCAAATAGTCCACCTATTTTGAAAAAGCAAACTAAACCTAAAAAAATAACAAGAATTAAGTACTAAAAATTGATTGAATATTTATTTATTTTGTAAGTGACCATGTTATAAGCAGGATAATTCCCAACGAAGTGAGCATTATCAGAAATTAATTCACACTGTAGAAGCCTGAAGTGGCGGAAGATTGTTGCTTTGCAAAGTGTAATTAATTATCGTTAGTAAATATTAAATCATTCTGTTTATTATTATTATTAATCACATGTGTTAACGTTGACATCCTAGTTAAAATGCAATATTATGCAAATAAAATCCGTTATTTTATATCTCTTAACCCTCGGTGACGCTTAAACACAAAATCTTTAACACACTGTAACTTTTTGAAAAGCATTAAATAATAACAGTAAATTAAAGAAGATAAACTTGGAGCTCAGATGTTAAAGGGTTAAAGGCACAGCCAGCAACCCCCTCACCCCCCTGACTGCTGCCAGAATAAGATGATATTCCTGCAGAAAAACTACGATGGTCATTTTGATTTTTTATTTCTTCTACTATTGTTCTTTATTGTGAGGAAACCGTTTGATAATCTCTGTATTTTGGTTCTTAATTGGAGCTTTGCATTTTTAAGTTTTTATCTTAAAGTGTATTTTTATTACAAAAGACTCATTAGTGTTTATTAATCATTTTATTTTACTGTTGTAAAAGAGGTTAATTAATATAATGTGTTTTAATTGGCTCTAAAATAAAAGGTTTTCACGTACATAGTTTGGGATTTGTCGTCTCCCTCCTTGTTTTCACACAAAAAGTATTAATAAGAATACCAGATTAATAAGTACTATCAATATACCAATTGTTTTTTTAACTGTATTTTATTTTCTTACATTGATTCCTTTTGGCCCGGCTCTCCCTTGAAAAAGAGATGTAGTCTCAATGGGATTTTCTAGTAAAATAAAGGTTAAATAAATAAAAAAAATAAGAGGAGTAGTATTGATAGTATCCATCCCTATAGTCACCACAGCAAGTCCTTTATGTTTACTACTTTTATAATGAGCATTTAGTGATTTAAAACTACATGAAATATCTTTGTTTTCTGAATTTCTGGCCAAAAGTCAGTTTTTTTGTGATAAACGTTTGGCCAAGTGACCAACTTTAATACCATGAGCTCCAAAAAAGAAAATCCTGTCTCTAAAACACTTGATACCAGTGAGAAATGAAACAGATGAGCTCAGATGTTAACTTATCAAATCCATTGTGAATAGATTTCCGTTTTAATTTGAAACAAAAACCAAGTTTTTCCTTTCTTAGAGTTTAGAGGATGGCTGTTTTTTCCAGATCATAATTCAAAATTTCCCCTTTCTTTAAAAATACTTTCACAAGATTGCCTTAATTTGCTCTTAAGTATGAAATTCTTCTGACATTTTTATGACTTTCACGATGTTTCACATGAAGTTCTGACCTCTTTCCCCCCTCAGCTTTGTTTCTGAAGACATTTCAAAGGAAAATAACCCAATTACAAGCAAATGAAGTAAATTCCCTCCCCCAGATCAGTCCAAACAAAGCATTACTTATGCATCACTTGACTCCCAATACGTGACCCTTCGGACAACAAACTGCCCTCCCTCGTCCCTCTCCTTCCTCCATACGGGTGTTAAGACCTGTCCTCATGCTCCCCAGGGAATGCTGGGAAAGGAAAGCCTCCACATCTGTCCCCCGCTCCACGGACGCATTCCTTCATCCGCACGGAGAGAAACAGCGATGGAACCGGGACTCTAGAAAACAGAAGTGAGAGATGGAATTGGTCTTATGAAGCCATCCATCACTGCCTTCAGTGGCCCAATGGGCAGAATAGGAAAAGCAGACACCCCAGGCCCTCTTTCAAAAGGCGAGGGAGCGCTGTGATCTTCACCTCCTCCCTCCTGAGAAGTCAGCAGGATAAGTGATTAGCTCTGCCCCTCTCCTTTTCTTTGCCTCCATTTTCCCTGAAAAGCAGCTTTTAGGACACTTTTACTCTTTCAAACACAGAAGCAGCTTTTTTCCCCTCAGTGATGCAGTTTTCTCCAAAACACAAGTGCGCCTCCTCACTCGCTGAACTACATGTTTATTGACCTGTTCCTCAGAGGACTGCATCTGTTATTCCCCACAGTGTCACGTTTCTAAGTCCCCAAACACACTGGAAAACAGACACCCAAATGGCACAAATGCAAGATCCAACACATTCTCTGCCTGACGTACCACGGATAAACGTGACCTGTGGACTTAGGGGTAACTTTGTTTTTTAGATTTTTCTGTGCAGGGCTGCTAAACTATTCTTACATGCAGTTGATCAATGCACTCTTAGCTATTGTGTGAAAGAGTTGTGAAAAGCTTAGATCTAGTTTTACCTAAAAAAAGGGAAAAAAATCTGTTTTTCTCTACAATCAAAGGAAATCTTGCATTTGAAGACTCTTTTGGGGGTTTTATTTGTTTGGAACCAATTTGCTCTCTGCTAATCACATTAGATACCAGAAGATTCCACAAGGGGGCGCACTGTCTAACTCAGACAGCACAGAAAATGCAAAATTGTAGGGTAGACTGAGCCGACACGTAGACCAGGGGTGTCCAAATCCAGGCCTCGAGGGCCAGAAAACATGAAGGACACCGGCCCTCGAGGCCTGGAGTTTAACACCCCTGTCGTCGACCACAAAGGTTAGCGAGAGGGTTTTAGCAATTTTAGGCGTGAAATTAAACCCATCAGCTGTTTGTCTCTACACTGCCCCTACTGGCCAGCTCTGATCTGCATCTTTCTAATGTATCGCAATAAAAAGTTCCTCCCGGTTCTCAAGTAAACAAATGATGAAGTGCCACCAACCAAAAACATTATAATTAACAGAGATTCAGCTGAAATAATAATCTGATTTTAGTCGTTTTTTTCAAAGACATTTACCTGTTAGGAAAAGAAGAAAAAAATTTTACTACTACTAATATCACTTTTACATTTTGTTTTTTAAATAAATTTATTTTTTGTCCAAGGTTTTTGAAAAGATTTTGGATAAATTACTTAAAAATATGTTTTGATATGCATATATATATATATATATATAGTATATTTTTTTTTAAAAAAGGTCTTCTTTTTCTATATATAAAAATGCCCCCCCCCCCTTTTTTAGAAAAATCTTTTTTAATAAATGTTCGTGAAAATCCGAAAGCCTTCATCAACTTTCTAACAGTTTTTTTTCTGTCCGTCTTTAGCATCAGATTTGGCTTTTTGGATAAATCTACAGGGAAAAAAAAAATTGAATGCATTTTCATCAGTTTGATCCAACTCCACTGATCAACAAATATTCTAGGTAAGGTGATTCTGTCAGCTGCTGTAAAAACAAGCATTCAAGCTTAAAACATTTTAATTTCATCAGAAGCTGCAGGACTTTTAGAGAAAGAAAATAGACTCACTGGATTTGTGTGTGTAACTCTGGATTTGTAGCTCATAAAATACATTTTGTGCATATCTGTGTGCACTTGTAATTGTTTTTTAACATGTACAAAAATTACGAAATACCAAAAAATTCAAAATACAATTTAAACACGCACAAATTAAATTACAGAAGCTTGAAACTAGCATACAAATGTTTTCACACAAAATCCCATTTACGCACAAATCTGATGTGAGACTCTTTTCACATCTCCAAGATTTGGATAAATGATGCGTTTAAATGCTGCTGGAATGCTCGGTCACAACAAGACAAACAGACTGTATTCTCTCCATACACTTTTGTCTCTGCAGGTTTCTAAAACTGGTTTAAGTTTCTGTGAAAAGTATTAAAATAATTGCAACAGGTTTCTTAAACTGGTTTGGTTGCTGTGAGTCAGAAAGTGCAAGAAATTTTTGACAATTTTCTGGGGTGAGTGACCTTTGGAGAAAAACTACACACTGGAAAAAATATCCTCCTCAAAGCAAGTTAAAATGATATGAGAGTAAAATCTGCCAATAAAACTAGAGGAATGTGGCTTGGAAATATTCCTTAATCTGTTTTGCTCTACGACTAAATTTGTTTTGTGCATTTTTCTTATATTTTAAGTTAGTATATTTATACATACATACTATGCTTGTACTATTTTCTCCCTGAAAATATTTTGTTTTAAGCCCTACAAGTCTGACTATCTTTATTTCAAAAGCAAATAAAATAAGACTACATATTTAAAGATAAAGTAGTCAAACTTATTTGTAAATTATGAGTAAAAAATATATATTTATTAGAGATGTTACTTAAAATAAGATGTTATCAAGATTAAATGACCCCAAAAGCTATTTAAGATTCTTAAAACAAGTCATTACATCTAACTGAGAAGTTACTAAGAAGGTAGTTTTGTCTTCTCTCAAGTATCAAAAGATTGTATCAATTAAAACCGCACAAAAATACTTTATTATGGTTTGTGTTTTTGTAGTGACAACTGAATATTTACAAAAAACTTCAGCAAAAATCATCAAGAGCCAAAATATTTCTG
>NC_050527.1:25691609-25700237 GCF_002922805.2 Oryzias melastigma | reverse complement strand
TCAGCAATCAGACAATAACAAAACCAAAACACACGTGTCATGGATATCCAAAGGGTGTTTTCATATCATTATGGGATGGCCACAGGACCTACAGTTTGGCGGTCATTTGGTGGCAAAGTGTGAAATTTGGCAAATTTTTACATTTTCCCACAGAATAAGAAAAGAAAACTTTAATTTGAGTGATCTGAACAGAATTTCACACATGC
This sequence comes from Oryzias melastigma, assembly GCF_002922805.2. NCBI lineage: Eukaryota > Metazoa > Chordata > Actinopteri > Beloniformes > Adrianichthyidae > Oryzias > Oryzias melastigma. The sequence goes on along the minus strand of NC_050527.1, from coordinate 25,700,031 downwards.
TACCAGCTCAAGTCTACAACTACAACAAATTTTCTTTAACCTTTGACCTTGGGAAGAGGCTGTCATCTTGAATTTTCCCAAATAAATTCCCTAGCGACTTTGTTCACCTTTCAGCGCAGGTGGTTTGACTCTGGTACCAGCTACAAATTTAAACTCCTCCCATTGAGATTTTGATCTATCGCCTCCTAACTCCTCGACCATCATTGGGAAGCTACTTGGGGAAAAAATTAGAAGTTGTTCATTTTAAACAGCGTTAGCATGGCGAGCTAGCAAAAAGTGGCGTTCCCCTATTACTCGCTCATTATTTACTGGAATATTGGGAACATTCAACACATGAATCCCTGGCTGAAGTTGAGCAAAACGATATGACATACATATGACTATATCAGAAATGTAGGTGTAGTTGACAAAAAAGCCCGGTTGCTAAGGAGATCAAAAAGTTTACTTTTGCCAATTCTTCTAAAAATGATGTTGACCTGTCCATCATCTCCAGGCGACCAGAAAAATATATGGTTGCTATGGAGATAAAACCAATAGAAAAGCCACAATTTTGGAAAACAAGTGTTTTTTAATGAATTTGTCACATGCAGTTTTGATTGATTGATTAATAGTATTCATTCATTCATTCATTCATTCATTTTCCTGACCGCTTCTTCCCTTTCGGGGTCACGGGGGTGCCGGAGCCTATCCCGGCTACTGATGGACGAAGGCGGGGTACACCCTGGACAGGTCGCCAGTCTGTCTCAGGGCCTCAATCACACACATTCACTCTCATTCACACCTAGGGACAATTTAGAGTCACCAATTCAACTATGAAGCATGTTTTTGGACGGTGGGAGGAAGCCGGAGTCCCCGGTGAAAACCCATGCATGCACGGGGAGAACATGCAAACTCCACACAGAAAGGTCCCAGCTGGGAGTCGAACCGGGGCCTTCTCGCTGTGAGGCAAGAGCGCTAACCACTGCACCACCGTGCAGCCCGATTAATAGTATATAAATATTTTTGTATCATCAGCAAACAAATTGAGTTTTAAAAGTTTTGAAACAGTGAATATGTAATGTATATAAATATTGAATGGCAGCGGGCCCAGAATTGATCCTTGTGGGACACCACAAATTATCTCCTTGACCTCTGATGTAAATTAATTAATCTTGACAAATTGTTTTCTCCCTGTTTGAAAGGTTTGACCCAACTCCTCTTATCCCGCACAATTCCAGTTTGTCAAGAAGTTCTGACCCGGGTGGTGGGGCAAAGTCAATGAGGGCTTGTCAGACGGGGGCTGTGAGGGGAAGTAGTACCATAGACCGCAGCTTTAATTTTTCCATTGAGCTGTTTTTCCTTACAACAACGTGTATACAAGAAACATCTCATCATAAACTAAAAATGAATTTTGGATGTCATCATTTTTCTTTGAAAAAGCAGTTACAGATGAAAGATGGAGTTTTCAGTCTGATCTGTAGTTTCTTTCTAAACGGACTTAAGAGTCCACAGGTTTTCAGGCCTTCAGCAGCTGTCTCTCTGAATGTCTTTGCTGTTGTTGGCCCACGTTCTTGTTTTTAGTTTGATCCTGACAGTTCCACCTTTTTGTGTGAAACAGATGAAGCGCAGTTCACACGAGTCTGGGACAAACGTGAGGCGCTTTTGACCCTCGTCTGTCCCCACTCGTTCTGCTGAGGGTCTCCTAACATTAAGGTCACAACCCAGCGGTTTTTATTGGCGCTCTAAAGCCATCAGTGCTTCAGGATTGGAAGACAGCCGGCTAATGAAGTCACTTATTGGTCTAGTTTATCAGTTTATTAGGTGTTCTGGTTGCAGGAGCAGCTCTGATAGAAAACATGCAGCGTTAGATGTATTTCTGCTGTTAACTAAATGCATAAAAATGTGGCGTTATTGTAACTTTTATAGTAATGTGTTCATTAATTTCTGACATCCCCAGCTTAAGCTGTCATGTAGGTGAATTTTGCGCGGCGGAGTGACAAGCCGACCTCCAGTAAAGAGGAAAGCTTTGGTCTTTTCTGTCAGGTTCCCGATTATCTGTGTGACCCATCGCCTTAAAACGCTTTGAGAGAGCGAAAGGTCCCGGCTCTGTGCCGAGCTCTAGCATAGATGTCAACCTCTGCCATTCAAGCCGCACAAAGACACCCCCCACACCCCTTCACTGCCAAAAAAAGGCAGCACAGATGCATGGTGGGGAAAACAGTCCCATGATAACTGAGGAAGATGCTGGAAGCCGTCCGGTGCACGAACGTGCGCACTCTTACTGCGGTTTGAGAGGACGGCAGGATGCTTGTTCTGGATGAGCTGTCAACAAAGACGAGGAAAACAACTGTATAAAAGCCCCCGACCCCCACTCTGCACCCACCGAGTCCTTTCTCCCACTGATCGGTGTTCAGGATTGCCCCCTCACCCCTGTGACCCCCCCAACCATTGAACCCTTTCACTTTGCCACAATGGCTGCCAGGGCTGTGTTATTTGAGGCACTAAAGAGCCATCCCACCCGCCTGCCCCGGGACAATACCCCCCCCAGCTGAGTGCTTTCTTCCCCTCACCTCCCTAATGACAGGTTTCATCCTCTGCGGCCCGACCCCCAGAAGGGGCTTCGGCTCCAAGCTCAGCCCATCGCCTTTCTGCCGGCTGGCCCGCTCCGCCGACGGACCCTCCTCCTGCTCACTAATACACAAACACACTTTCACACCCCCCCGAGACACACTGCGTGTGTTCAGAACTTCGCTGAGGCGGCGTTTTGTTCCGCCGCTGCACCGACTCCAACAGGTGTGGAGGGAAAAGATGAACTGGGCTTCAGAAAAGTGAAATAATGTCTTAAAGTTTCATTTAGTCGCTGATTTGACATTTGGCGTGCTGAAAAAATGAGGCAAAAAAGTGAAAAGAAAAACTTTATTTACAGGTAATTTTCAATATATAAATAACTGAGCAATACGTCACCTGTGGAATGATAAACGAAGCAGAAGTGTCTATGATGATGCAGCTAAAAATGTAATATATAATGAAATACAGCAGAAAAAAGTATTCATATGTTCTAAATTAGATCTTTGGAGGTTAACAGAAAATATTAAACAAAACAAAAATAGCATAATGTTAAAAAAATCCTAAATTTACAGTTGAATGACATGTAGCCTCAAAGGGAATTGTAGAAAAACAAATGCTAAAGGTAGAAAAAAAATACAATAAAATATCAAATACAACTTTTTTTTTAGATTTGATGTGGTAAAAAAGTGAGACTCTTCAGGAAGCTTTAAAAAAAGAAAAACTTTATTTGAAAGGAAATTTAAACAGCCTATTGACAGAACAATAGATCATCTGTGATACACCAAGAGAAGATGCATTTAATGCAGTAAAAAACTAAACATTAACTTTTTAATGCAAAATCACAAACAATTCATTAATATATTAATATTAATATTCTAAATCAGCTTTGTGACGGTTAACAGTAATATTTAAATCAAAAGTTAAAATCCTGAATGTTAAAAATGGTACATTTACAGGTTAATGTCAATCAGCTGAGAAGAATAAAATGCCTAAAAAAAACTACTACTTAGAAAAACATTTAAGATATTAAAATATTTATATTTAGCTCTATTTTTAAGATTTGACATGCTTGAAAACTCTAATTCTATCTTTATGCTAAATTTTGAACGTGGAAGCCCAAAACACATTTACTGGCATTTAAACAGACCTTTCATTGGAAATGGTGGCTTCAGTGCTGAGGGGGGTGTTAAAGGAAGTTAAAAATAAAGCTGGAAAAAAAAAAAAAAAAAAACTTGGTAACACTACATAATACTACACCCTATGAAGGATTAGTGAAGCGTTCGCTGAGCACGAGTAAACACCATTTAAATGTTTCTTTTAATCTTTTATTTACTCTTTGTAAGTTAGCCTATGACTCAGAAACCACCTATAAATAACTGGTTTGTAAAAATAAAAATTTAAAATATTTAATTGCTAAGGAATAAAGTTTTAAAATACATTTATTAAACACATTAATATAATCATTTTTGATTAAGAATATAGCATTTATACCAACACATAAAAGTTACTTTCTAATGCTTAACAAAGTATTGCTTTGTAAACGATAAATAAAGTGTTTATTCATGCTCAGCTAATGCTTAATTAATGCTTCACAGTGAGTAGGCATTATAATTACAATACATTAAAAATAATAACTAAACAATGAGTTATTTGTGAAATCATAAACCAAAGAAAAGTGTAACTAATGCTGCAGATAAACTAAAAATGCAATATTTACTGTAAATTAAAAAAAATAAATAAAGAGGATTTGTTTTAGCTTTGTGGTAGTTAACAGAAATATTTTAGACAAATCAAAAAATGCAGAATATTTAACTGACAAATTTCTATTAGCTGAGAGAAGAATAAGGTGCCTCAGTAATGTTAAATAAAAAAAGACTCCTAAAAAAGGGGCAAGAAAGGACAGAACTAACTGAGAAATTTATTGAAAACGACACATTTTATTGAAAATCATCTGTTAAAATAAAAAAAAGTATTTAACAGATCTAGTAATAATTTGGAAGCTTTGAAAACATTTTTGACGTCTTTTTCGTCTTAATCTCTTAATCACTTCTGTTGTGAGTTGCAACCAGTTTTTCAGAACTGAGGACTGTAAACTAAACATTTACAGTTTTCAAGAAAACTTAACCAGATGAAACCCGTCATCACATTTATCATCATCCTGTTTAAGAATCTCTGAATGAACCAAAGTGAGGAAAGAAATGACCCTAAACCAAAACCTTTCCCTCAATTAAAGACAGAAAGGTTCAGATCTGTTTGGGTGTTTATCTGTGACAGCTGCATTGTTGTGTTTGACAGGAGCTTGAAAGAAACCTTTCAGTCACTTTCACTCACAGCCACAAAGCTGCATCACATTTTCTCTCTGCGGTTTGGTTTGTCTGGTGAGGGTGTTTAAATGTGCTGCTGAAATGAAGCTGAAGATCCTCTTTTCTAAAGCTGTGGAACTGCAAGCATGCATTTCTGTTTTTTAAAAAAGTGTTTAAGTTCGTTAAATTGTTGGACCAAAAATCCAAATAATAAAGACATCAGACGCTTGTTTTATTTATATTTATTAAGGGTCCAAATAATCTGCACTTGGTCTGCTAAAGTCTGCTGTTTATCACTCCCTTTCAAGCAATAAACAAACTCAATATGTCTATTTATGATTAAGATTGGCATAATATCATATTAAACTATATATGCTGTTATATACACATGTACCGTATATATGCATGTTTATGTGTGTACAGGTTTGTGTATTTCTTTATATTTTTTTCTTCTTTGATTTATTTATTTTTTTTGCTTTATTTTTTTAATCAATTCTTGACTAATTATCCTAAATAATAATTGATATAACTATGTGTATATTTTGTTGTGTTTTTTTATTGCTTGAAATAAACTTATTGTTTTGTTTTTTTTTACTTAGATAATATTTGAAAAACATTGTCTTGAGTTGATTGGAATATTTTTAGATGTAATCTCCTGAATAATGGTTCAGCATTGTTTGTAATGTAAAAATAAAAACTGATTTGTTTTGTGTTATTTTTTTACATTAAATTATCCTACAAGTTTAAATATCAGTATACTTAAAAAAAATAATATTTGTAAATGAAATGTTGTCATTTATACATTTATGTTCTCTTTAGATCATGAAGTTATGATTACAGGTCAAACAATTGGTTTAGTTTAAACGGCCAAACTGTAAAAATTCTACTTTTTGAGGTTTTAAGTGCATTTTATTGTTCATTTCTCACTATAAAGAACCCCAAAATTGTATTTTTATCCATTCATGCATTTAAGAGTAATCCTCTAAAAACCTGCGCTAGCAGCAGCCCCTCCCATACCCATGAAAACGAGCGGTTGGAAACGTGCTGACGTCAGCACGACATGAACCACCCCCTCATGAAAAATAGCTCATATTTCACAAATAATTTGTTTTTTTACTGTTCCAAAGGTAATATATGATGATATATCTGGATATACTTCACTCTGAAAGGCTTAAGAAAATCATATTAAGGTCCCTTTAAGTAAATGACTAAAATGATCCTGTATCATCACAGCTGTGGCTGGTGTAGATGTGGATTTTATACATTCATGCTAAAAATCTCTTTGTTTCTGGAAGGATCAGAGTTTAGTCAAACATTGACCTATACTACCAGGCACGGACACATCTATTAGATATTATTTCAAATCTTACTGCTATAGATTATGCATCTGATGGATATCAGTTCATAGAAATCTATTGCATATTGTGTTTTAGATCTCTAGAAGACAAATTTCCCAAAGATAATTAGGTTACGGTCCCATCATGCCTTGCACATTGTAAATAAGCCATTTGAATAGTTTCTTCCCACCGGACACAAGATGTCTTATAGTTATCTAATCTACAATGGATGTCTGTTAGTTATCTGACAATTTTATTTTGTTACTCTATTAGATGTCTAACAGTAGTGTTCTGCATGTAGAGGTCTCCTCACATCTACCTGTAGACATCTAATCGTTTGACATGTAGATGTCTATTAGATAACTTCTTTAAAACATTTACTAGATATAAAGTAGAAACTCCAAGTCAAACATTGTGATTTTGGTGTGCTGTCATCCTTTTTCTCCTTTTATTATCAAATATAAACATGACAACATTGGTGTAGTCCACTTTTCCCTTTTCTATACATGTCTGAACTTTAAGAACTTTATCTCTGAACAGCAAACAGACTGTTGTGCAGCAGAAGATCAGAAAATGTGTTTTAAGTTCATTATAATAACATCACATCAAACCTTTCACCATCATTGTGTTCAGTTATATGATAAAAATCAGAATTATGTGTGTTGGATTGTTGTTTTGACTACTGATTACTGGTTTCCTATGGCTGCTCGATGGCAAACCTGCGATTCCAAAAAGGATTCAGGGGTTCTGAAGATCAATAGATGGATGTAAAATTGCAGCATTTACTTTTTAGCTTGTAAATGTTTTTTAAAAGTACTCTAATCTAAAATTATCCCTGGGTTTGATGACTACAAGTACATGTTTAGTAGACCTCTAAATGCAGATATTATTCAGAAGACGTGAAACCAAATAGAGTAGATGTATATTATATATACCAGTCTAATATACAGTCGATGAATATTATAAATCTGATCCTGTACCTAGTGAGGGATCCATCTAGACCACAGGAGTGTACATTGTTGGAATTATCCCACTCTTCAGACAGACGGTAGTTACCTTCAGCAGTGGCGTCTTGGTGGAGGGTGAGTGAGTGAGTGGCGGTGGGAGGGGCCGCTGGCGGGTGCTGAGCTGGAGAGGGCGAGAACATCCGCCGCTGTGCTGCCGTGATGTGGAGGCGACAGGCCGTGACGGGATAAGACATCAGACCGGAGGGCGCACAAGGAGGAATCTTTCACTTTATCACACAATGACGAAGACNNAAGACCCCCCCCCCCCCACACACACACACACACACACTGGATTTTGACATCCTCTTATGAGCCACAGTAACGTAATAAAGTTTGAACAAAAAAGTAAAACATTTTCTAAAATCGTTTTTTAAGTTTGAACTTATCTGAGTCAGAAAGACCAATTTTCTGCTCAGGATCGTTGAGGTTTGCTTAAAAAAGTCACAACAAAAGTGTTTTCTGGACTGCAAACAGAACTGGATCAATCAACTGTCATCGTATTGATCACTCTCATGGAAAATTATTATCAACAAGTTTTAGTCTTAATAGAGATGTTTTTGTTTTGGGTAGAAAAAAAAGCTGACATGCAAAATGATCAGCACCTAATAAAGATGAACGTTTTTGGTTCACTTGCACATGAACTCTGCTGTGGTTTTTAACAATATGAATGCAGGTGAACCCAAATGATGGAAAAACTTCTGTCACCCACTTTCTTTTTCATTGATTTATTTATAACTAGTCCGGTCCAGCAGCTGTTTTCTTCTGTCACATACTTCCATTTGCATGGTGGCCCCAAACTGCAATTCACATCAACTAATCACTGAACACAAAAACATATGAAAGATCACAACAAATGTTAAAACATCAAAGCAAATAATTAAAGAACAACATTCCAAAATTCCATGAATCAAATATTTAAAAAAAAAACATTTTAAAAAGTCATTTCAAGAAACCTAAATGAAGTGTTTTAAAATAAAACGAAACAAGAAATTGGAAAAGACATTATGGGACAAAACTGATTGGATGTTTGAGCTTTGAAGGATGTTTTGGCTGAACTGTTGTAAAGAGTCCATCCATCCATCCACTCGTCCATCTATCCATCCATCTATCCATCTATCCATCCATCCATCCATCTATCCATTCTCCGTCCGTTCATCCATCCATCCATCCGTCTGTCCATCCACCCATCTATCCACCCATCCATCCACCCGTCCATCCATCCATCTAT